>NW_025064915.1:287114-410626 GCF_019112545.1 Guyanagaster necrorhizus
CATCGATGTCGTAACAGACCACAAGAACCTTGAATACTTCGCCACCACTAAGATTCTAACCCGCCGACAGGTCCACTGGTCCGAATACCTATCCCAGTTCAACTTAGTAATCCGGTTCTGCCCTGGAAAACTTGGTGGGAAACCGGATGCGCTCACTAGACGATGGGACATCTACCCTAAAGAGGGGGATAGCCAATATGCCCAAATCAACCCGCACAATTTCCGACCCATGTTCACCCAAGAACAACTCTCCGCGTCACTCCGAGCAACCTATCTCGAAGGCCCCACCCTACGGGCTAGTGCCATCATGAATATCGACAAACTCCACACCAATATCAGACAAGCACAATCCTCTGATGCTATGTCCTCCGACGGCCTCCACCAGGCCAAGGCCGCCTCCGAATCCTCTCCCTCTCAATGGTCCATTGACGAATCCAACATCCTTCGCTTCGAAGGCCGCATCCACATCCCGGACTCCGATGATCTCCGTCTCCGTATACTACAGAACAATCATGACCACATCTTGGCAGGTCACTTTGGTCAAAACCAGACATTAGAACTAGTCTGGCGGAACTACACCTGGCCAAAGATGCATGAATATGTCCGACACTATGTTAAGTCCTGCACAGTTTGTGGGCGCAACAAGGCACCCAGACACCACCCCTATGGGTTACTGAAACCTCTGCCAGTTCCCAAACGGCCATGGGATTCCATTTCCATGGACTTCATTGAACAACTACCAGACTCCAACAGATTCACCGCCATCTTAGTAGTCATAGACCGAGCTAGCAAGCAAGCCATCTTCATTCCCACTCATGACACCATCAACTCCATAGAGCTCGCCCAACTTTTCCTTATCCACGTATTCTCCAAACATGGGGTACCCAGTCACATCACATCTGACCGCGGCTCCAAATTCATCTCCCAATTTACTCGCACCTTAGCCGTGGCCCTTGACATGGAACTCCACCTTACCTCTGGTTATCATCCGGAGGCCAACGGCCAAACTGAACGAGCAAACCAAACTCTGGAACAATACATCCGCATCTACTGCTCCTACCAGCAGGACAACTGGGACACCCTCTTACCCATTGCTGAATTCGCCTACAATAATGCCCCTAACGCATCCACCGGAATTTTCCCATTCTTCGCTAACAAGGGTTACCACCCCAACATCACCGTTCACCCTGAAAAGGATATCGCCTCTGCCTGGGCCTGAGATTTTGCGGTCAACCTTGATGAACTCCATCAATTACTGAAGGATGAAATTTCTGAAGCCCAGTCTCGCTACAAGACCCAAGCAGATAAGCACCGGATTCCGGCACCTCCGTTCACAGTGGGAGACAAGGTCTACCTCAGCTCCAAACATATCAAAACCACCTGCCCAACCAGAAAATTCTTGGAGAAATACCTTGGTCCTTTCGAAATCATAGCCCAACCTGGTACCCACTTCTTTACCCTGAGGCTTCTGCCGGACCTCCGGTCCATTCACCCCGTCTTCCATGTGTCACAATTGGAACCCATAGAAGAAAACACCATTCCCAACCGAATCCAACCACCACCGCCTCCAGTCGAAGTTGATGGAGAAGAACATTTTGAAATAGCCCAAATCCTTGACTCTAAACTGGACCACCGGTTCCGCTGCCCACTGCTGTACAAAATCCAGTGGCTAGGATACGAAGGTACCAATGAAGAATTTGCTTGGTTACCGGCCTCCGAGTTCTCCGCCGATGAATTTATTGAAGAATTCCATCATCGACACCCAGGCAAACCAGGACCCTTGTCCAAAGTCATTCAAACATCCCATTCCTAATACAATGCTACTCTGGACACCACCAGCCCCCACCTTACCATTTCAATCACTTTTACACTTTCAAAATCGAAATCTTGTATTTATATTTCTTTCTCCACTACCAACATCCGATGCCCTTTCTATATACATTTCATACAAAAGATATTACAAAGAAGCAGAACCCGAACTCTCCCCCTGCTCCTTCAACTCCTCTATATCCTCGTCCAGCCCCTTCAACATTGCCTCCCGAAGATCCTCCACCTCCTGATCCCTCTCATCCTTGAAAATCAGTCGGGCCTTCTTTCAGGCCTCCACCTCGGACTCCGAAAACAGCTCCAAAGGAGACGACATATCGTCAGAACCATAGTCATCTTGAAGACCTGCTACAGTACCACGAACATCCACCACCTTGTCTGCCAACTCATCCATGCGACGCATCAACTTGCGTATCAATTTTGAAAGTTGGTGGAGACCGGCGGAGACCTCCACACTGCTGATCACCTTACTTGCGGTGACACCCTTGTTGAATGAACAGGCAGTTTTCTTGACCTTGCAGCGAGAGCAAGTCCGCCCTCGACCGGCGTCTTCGGTTACCAGTCGTGCATAACACCATGCGCCATCTTGATGACAATGCACACAACTCCCTGAAAACAAAAGCTAAGTTAAGCCATGGAAGAAAACCAAGACACTTACTTTCACCATCCAACAATTCTTCGCCCTCCGCTGGCCCTGCCACTTCCAACTTTGCCTGCTTTTTGGGGCTAATGATTGCCTCTGTCTCACTGTCATCCACTACGCCCCTCGACCTGAACGTGCGTTTATGTCCCTTCTCTGCTGGAACCGCTGCCCTCCTTTTCCCCTCCCGCACTCTCTTCCTCCTCTCCAGGGTCCCCTCGGATTCCTCGGACTCATCGTCCCTCTCAGTCCCCTTCACCTGCTCATCATCGGACTCCGGAGGCATATGGCGAGTCACCTTCTTGAAGCGAAGACCGGGGCCAGGACCATACCGTTCCGCCAAAACTTGATGCAGCTGAAAATCAGTGGCCTCCGCGGGGGTCATCAGCAATCCATCCTCCATAACCATCCCCTCTGGCTCTACCTCCTCAGCCTCAGCCCTCACCGCTGCCTCCGTGGCCTCCCTCTCCTCAGCTGCCCTCCGAGCTGCCTCTCTCAATGCCTCCTCTGCCTCCTTAGCCCACCTCTCCGCGGCTTGCCGAACCTCCTCCCTCTTCCTCTCCAATTCCTCTTTCTGCTCCTTTTTCCGTGCCTCCCAGGCCACACGGTCCGCCCAGACCCTTTCCTCCCGCTCTTGCTCCCTTTGCCATTCCAAATGACTCTCCACGGCCTCCGCGTATTCTTCCTCCATGGCCTCCCATTCTAGACGAAACAATTCCTTGGCCTCTTCAGGGCCATCGGGGGTGGATCCCCTCACCAGAGGCTCGGGAGTGCATGAGCGACGATACGTGGTGAGCGATGACATAGGCGATGATGGTGATTTCAGATCAAGATATAAAACTCCCACGGCCACTAACAATCCTCCATGTGGCCCCACCGGCCATCGGGATCAGCGCTCTTGAGGGCAAGAACACTAAGGGGGGGATACTGTTACACGCATGCCGCCGGCCTCTGTGTCACCTCAACCAACCATGAATTCTATCACGCTACCCACCGGACTCCGGCGGCTTCCCATTACCTACTAATTTCATTTCACCATTATCATTTCACATCTGTATTTCACATTGTAATACCTAGACCCCGAACTTAGTAGTGAATATTCACACCGGAACCCAATGGAACCCGACTCGGAATTAGCTACCATTAGTATATAAAGCCATGTATATCACCGTAACTACTCAGTTCGAATATCAACTTGGATAAGCCATCTACACTTCATACTCACTCCTCCCTATCTCATCCGTCGGATTCCGCTCCGAAGAATACTCCTGTTCACTTCTCTGACAGAACTCTGTTCTGTCCATCCAGATCCTTGGGCTCCGACTCAAGGGTGACGTTGCCAATAGCTTCGTCAACGCCCACACACTCCGCCGGACTCTGCATGTGCACTCAAGCCCACTCGATTGGCACATTCCTAACAGGAGCCAACAAAGAAAAAGGAGCTCCAATCTTTCCTTGGCTTCACAAATTTCTACCGACGCTTTATACGAGACTACAGCAAGATCGTCTGACCCATGACGCAGTTGACAGGTAACGCCCCCTGGACCTGGGGGTTATCCCAACAGACCGCCTTCAACAACCTCAAGCAATGGTTAGCTGAGGACGTAGTACTCGCTATACCAACAAACGATGGGAAGTTCAAGGTGGAGGCAGACTCTAGCGAAGGCGCGATCAGCGCCGTCCTATCTCAGGAACAAGAGGGGAAATGGAGACCAGTCGCTTTCCTCTCCAAGGCACTATCAGTCACGGAAAGAAACTACAAAATATATGATAAGGAGCTACTCGCCATTATGCTAGCTCTTGAGGAGTGGCGACACTACCTGATTGGGGCCTCAGAAACCTTCGAGATATGGACAGACCATCAAAACCTGCACTATTTCCGACAACCACAGAAATTGAACCGGCGACAGGCACGATGGGTTACTGAATTGACTCAATTTCAGTACACCTTACATCATAAGCCGGGCACCGCCAACAAGAAGGCAGACCTGTTAAGCCAAAGAGCAGATCATGATCAGGGAGGAAGAGATAACGAGAGAGTAGTAATTCTCTGACCGGAGCACTTCCACGCAATGATCATGCCAACAGAAGACGAGATCCATGAACAGATCAAGAGTGCAACTCGTGACCCTCACAGATGGGATCAACGTATCACTCCCTCTCTCAATCATGAACAAGGACTAACAATGGAAGGAGGAATGATCCGGTATGATGGGCGAATCTATATACTCCGAGAACCCAGTCTCCGAGGGGAAATAATCGCACAGTACCATGACCACGTGATGGCGGGACACCCAGGAATAGCAAAAACAAAAGAGTTAGTACTATGGGATTATTGGTGGCCGAAACTCGACAAAGACGTCACCAACTATGTCAAGGCATGCGAGGCCTATCAAAGGGGAAAGTCATCTACTCAACCCCGAGCCGCGCCCCTACACCCGAATGAAATCCCCAGTGCCCCGTGGACCCACATATCCATTGACATGATCACCAGACTACCAGAGAGTCAAGGATATGACGCCATCATCGTTATCGTTGATCGGTTTTCAAAGGCCATCGTACCAATCGCCTGCTCCACGGAACTTACCTCCGAGGGCTGAGTGAAAATCCTACGAGACGAGGTGTATGCAAAGTACGGAATGCCACAGGTCGTCATCTCCGATCGAGGACCTCAGTTTGTCTCGAAATTCATGACAGACCTATATCGTTTGCTCAACATTCGCCAAAACACATCCACAGCATATCACCCCCAAACTGATGGACAAACCGAATGAGTCAACCAGGAAGTTGAAAAATACTTACGACTATTTATCAACTACCGACAGGATGACTGGACCGAATGGCTAGCCCTTGCCGCATTTCAACACAACAATCGCATACACTCCACTACAGGGAAAACCCCATTCTTCATTAACCACAGGCGTCATCCCCATCTTTTCCAAAAAACACAGCTCCAGACCACCACTCCGGCCTCCAAAGATTTTGCCAATACGATGCAAACTATACACACAGAAACAAAAACGGCCCTCGAAAAAGCAGCAGCAACAATGAAAAAGCAGTATGACAAACACAAGAAACCCTCATACAACTACGCTGTCAACGACCAAGTCTGGCTTGACACAACAAACCTCCACCTCCCACGACCCCGACAAAAGCTAGCAGATAAGCGTACTGGTCCCTTCCGTATCATTTCCAAAGTTGGTGCCTCCGCCTACAAGCTAAAACTCCCAAACACCTGGAAAATTCACAACATATTCAATGAAATTCTTCTCACACCCTTCATTGCACCCGCGTTCCCTAACCAACAGAAGCCGCCTCCCCCACCTCCATTACTTGTCGACGACGAGGAACACTACGAAATCGACCAAGTCCTCAATCATAAACTACATAAAGTTAAAGCGAGAGGGGGTGGCATGACAACCACAGTCGACTATCTGGTCAGTTGGAAAGGGTACGGGCCGGAATCCAATCAATGGATCAACAAAAAGCACATGTCAGCGGACAAAGCCATACGGGACTACGAACTATCCCTTAATTAAGCCATCAGGACGATGGTCTTAAGGAGGGGGTAATGTTATGATTTTTCCTCATTCTCGCATTCTAGCCCCTATCGATGCTTAGTCAAGGCATGGTGGGAAGAGATTGGTCAGCATAAAGAACTTATTCTCTTCGCCCATACAACGAGCTTGACGACGCACAGCTGCCCTTTTATGTACAACAACGGTGCTCAAGGACAACGGACACCATGGACACAAGTCGATACAATAAGTAGTAGTATTTTTAACCTCACACAAACAGTATTTAAGGCTCGTAGCTCTTGCTGGAGAAACTCAGCTTCAAGCTAAAGTTTATACACACCATTCTACCTCGAGTCAACTTCTGACCTTGAGTCACGAACCGCAGATATATCCGAGTGGACCCAGTTGATTCCTCGAAGTGCGAAGGAACACCCGCTTACCACGTGTGTCTGCTCACGTGACGCTTGGGCTTAACAACAATTAGGTATTCATATGGTTTCAGAATGGACTAAGATAAGTAGACATTCTCTTGAGGGATGAAGGGCATATTAGTGTACAACGACTGGTACCTAGAATTTTAAAATGACATTGTTTGGACTGGCGGTGTTCGTATTATAATAAAGGCTGAGATAACTGTCCGAAAAGATCGAGCCTGAGCCTTCTGATCCGTCAACATCTTCGGAGAAATGGAGCAGACGCTTTGGGGTGGAGGTGACACACGTGAAGTTGCGAAAAAGGTATTTTTGCCTCGCCGAGCTTCGGTAGCATTAGAGTCTGTCTGATGGGGCCCGAGAATAGTAGTGATATGCAATCTCACCAACCATCAGGACCACTATCATCACCGTTACTCGGAGTGGTACAACTTGGACACAAACAACTAGGATGTCGTCAAAAGGACGCGGGCCATCTTTTCGAGATGACAGCTTTCGATCATCCGCGCTGGTGCAAAAAATAACGAGTGATTAGAGACGGCTGCAGATTGTCCATACGTTCGTCCATCAATCTGTGGATCGACATTCAGGATCATAGGAAGGTCAAAATACAAACATATTAGACGTCATAGCTTGACATGAAAATTACATCATTCGAGAAAGGTATTGTACTCTGCCATTGGTCAATCTGCCTGAGTCGTGGTCATCCCATCATCTCCTGTGTCTATAGTAGTTCCCCGAGTACGACCTGCCTGGAAACGCAAGACAGACAACTGCAAGGTTGGGAGAGGATTTTCCTGCCGCCCCGTTTTGCGCAGATTTAAGATCACACGAGACATAGAGATCGATAACGCCGCTGATGTTGGACCATGAAGAACGTTGTATTTCCCCGGCTAGGGTATCAGGTTGTCAGTGCAAGCACAAGTTCGATGGAGAATACATACAGAGGCAAAACGGTATTCCAGCGCATTAGCGAGGCCAGTTGTAAGGACACTTTTGGAAGTCAGCCCGGTAAACGATGCAAAGAAGGAGTGGTACGTACACTACGAAGTACCACAACGAATCACGGACGACAATGGAAAGTAAAGACCGAGGCCCATACGCGCTCTCCATTTTAGGCACATTGAAATCTGATATTACTCTGTATGCAGCAAGGAGGAACATTATTGATTCGAAAACGGCTATGGGAACCCTTCGAGTTGCAAGTTCAATTCTTATAAGCTAAGCCGTCGAAGAAGAAGACACTTACCAATAAGCATACAAGATATTCAATTTACTAGTCAAGGAACAGAGAAAGAAGCCAGGCACCGGCTCGTTAGTCCCTATGGAGAGTTTTTATCAGTATTCGTTACAGGAAGCAATTCAGTGAATCTCTCAGAGCACCTGTCGCACGATGTGCCTGGATTCCCAACACCGTCGAGCTGGCGGCCACGGTGAGAATGTACAAGACTATCACGGGCACTACAATGCGCTTCTTTCGACCATATATTGCCCCAAGTCGAATTATAAGGACGATATCAGCGATGAAAACTTGTAGAGTTCCTGGAAAATTGAAATCATAAATTCGATAGAAAACGTCGACAAGCAATAATGATTTTAGTGTACCGTTGATGACGGTGATGTATCCGACCCATGCGAGACCTGCGATCTCCGTTCGAATCATCGATCAATGAAGTCATATAATACGCACAACTATCCAAATTCCAAAGGGTAAGAAATTTCATGTCTGGAACGATACGAGGTGCACGTACAACTGCGATAGGTCTTTTAGTCGTCGTTCAGGATAAAAATGATGGCGGGGGGGGGACACTTACGTTATAAGTGGGTTTTGGAAGAAGATACCCTTGAATTCATGCCCAAAATTGAACCTTGGGCTAATTATCGACGGATTATGCACATACCAACGACGTCAAATGTCTGTGAGAAAAGTACAAGATATCGATTCTAGACACGGATTAGCAACCTGAACTGAGCCAGTAAAGCCAAGGCGCACCACGAGAAATAGAAACTTGATCCAGGACCATCGGGATTGCTGGAAGATTCGTTCAGCATATCGGAGCAAGCATTAAGAGGCAAATGGTTTCCTACCCATATGAGAGAAATCTAAAAGTACTGTCAAATCAATTCACGTACGTATCGATGAAGAATTTACCTCATCGTCAAGTGTGATCGCATACTCCCACCATGTCCAAGAGAATGAGAAGACTGTATGAGGGTTAAATGGGACATTTGGGATAATACAAGAGACAAAAAATTCTACCTGCTGTTGTGATAGTGATTTTGTGCCAGTGATAAGCAGTCAAAAGACGTTGTATAATAGCGCTCGCTGGGTTTTCGAGGAGGTCCATGGAAGTGTAGTTCTAGTGGGATTGGCTGCCAGATGAAGGGTTTATGCCTCGGCTCTGGTTATCAGCGCAAAGCAAAACTCGTGGTGATCAGATACTAGCAGGTGTTTCAGGGCATCCAAAGAGTGCAAAAGTATCATCTGCCTGCGGTGCCTGGTTCATCATCAGACAGGGAAGTTCCCAAACACGAGAGAAAGAAAGTTCTCGAGCCAAGGTCACGGTTACGAGAAGCAATCTTTCCCTGAAACCTCGGGGAAATCAAGAGGTGATTGATTGAAATCAAACCAGACCTGCATCCCAGGTCCGTCGCCGCGCTGAGTTTGAAAACTCCCTTCTAACAGTAACAATGCGCCTCAAGAACGCCTGGCGGGAACACATTACTTCGTGACAGTCACTGATGTCCGTAAAAGTTGAATTGATCAGGCGTCGTGTTAAGGACAATCTTGGAATACCTGACGGTGAGCACGTCCCCGCTGCTCAATTACTACCCGTTCGACAACGCTGGATTCCTCTCACCTTTTGACCATAATGATCCCACTTCTTGCTTCTGTTGTTCTTGTCTACCTTGCTACAGTTCGCTACCTTAGGTACCGGCGTCTGCATGCTGTGCAAGCCAGGATCCGTGCCAGCGCTAAGGAACCTAGTCCTTCTGAAGCTCAGTCTGCTTTACAGGGAGTATTGTTGTACGACATGCCCTTCTTTATGCGCCTTGGGGCTTAAGTTGCACTCCCCAAAACATATGGGATCGTAAGCTGCTATGCGCCCCATTTTTTTTTTTAGTTATATTCATGTCGAAAGCCTTCCATCTCCGCTCTGCTATTGAAAACTTACGAAGAGGGTTACGGATGTGAATGCATTTCCCGCGTGTCCAGAGCATTGATCACAATTTGTTAAGACGGCCTTGCTTATCTCCACTTTCATCTCTTGTCCCTTGGAGCATTCGCCAACGACAGCGGAATCAACACCGTGTCTCGGGCCGAGGGGCAATATTGCGCTTGCCCGAGTGAATTGGCTGCATAGACGCTACAATATCGTGAGCATATCTTTCCAGTGTGGCCAATCGCGCTTTTGATATCAGAATCTTCGTAGTCAAATGATGATGTGTTGTATACGCTGGCTCTCTTTATTTTGGAGCCCATGGTTCGCCCCGGATCTGCTATCGCTATCCACGACTCATAATTTCCTTAGCGTCTAGTGGCGTCCGTACAGCCCGGAGGAAGCAAACGTAAGGCACCACCACTCCACTGCCTCACTGCGCTAACTTCCTCATGTGGAAGGATGTCGGTCGGCACATGAACATCAAAGAGATCCCTGAGACTCTCGGTGAATTAGAAGAATGGAGCAGAGTAAATCTGTTGCGTCTTTAATGAACTATCATCTCTGACTTTTATGATCAAGCAATATGAAAGCACCCATATGGTCCCGTCAGAGAGTAGAGAGTAGTCATCAGCTGGCCAACATGGCACTGGAATACATGAGCGCCCGAGTGCCAAATACACCTGGTGCAAGATCGTTGGTCAAAGATGTGTTTCTATGCCTTTTGGATGATCAGCTTCGAAATGCCATGATGTGAGCGCGCCTTGATACTCATCATTACGGAGATCTGAGAGGCTCGGGTCTATCAAAGACACCATTCGTCAGAAATCCACGTTGTTCACTCGTCCAAACAGTACGTGTCTTTTCGTCATCTGTTCAGTTCCTTATATCCCAGACCACAAGCAGCCATACGAGAAATGAACCCAAAAAGCAGCTGAGTTATTCTCCGCAAGAAGAAAGACATAGGACACTATGGGTACGCAGCATATGTCAAACTTTTCACTCTGATGTCAACGATATGTTCTGCGCTGGACATGAAAGGCTGGTGCATCTACCTCACTATCATCAGTCTATATTATCGGATGATTGGCGGCCGGATATGGGTTCTCATGTATATCTGAATCAGTTGTATTGCCAGACTCCGGTCGTTGCTGGAGACCATATGAATGAGCGCGTTTGGTATCAGGTGTAAAAGGCTTTGGCTGTACAGCGCAACTATATAATACAATCCTTGTAAAGTCTAGTACGTACTCTAACATGATATGCATCAAGCCTTGTCTTGACAAATGTACAATAATCTATATGTAACGAGAAAGAATCCGTGACTCGACGGTGAGTGCTAAACATGGACTCGGATACGGCGCGGAATACGGCATAAATTTGAAATTTCGACTCATTTTATTCTTTACTTCAATCTGTGAGATCCGGAATGCCTCCAAGACTAAGCAAGCGGCAACAAAGGGAGTTGGAGGAACTCCAAGAGCTTGGGGGATCCTCAAAGATCGTCGACACTGAAGGCAGCGAGGAGGAAGAGACAGCAAAGCCTGCCGCTGCTGGCTTTGCAGCAGTACGTCGATATCTTCCACCCTTTCGCAGCTAATTCAACTGATATATAGCTATTTGTCCCCGCAGACGACGATGCGGATGATGGTGATGACTCGATAGCGCATTCAACGAAATCGAAAAAGGTCCCTTTCATCATCATCAGTACACTGCACAGGGCGCTGATATATCTGTAGTCAGAGAAGAAGAAAAAGGTTCCAGCTCCTGTGGACAACACCTCGCCTAAAGCGTCTCGCTCCAGCACCCAAAAGACGGTGAAGAACGAGAAAAAGGCGGCAAAAAAGGCCAAAGCAAAGGCTCGGAAAGCGGACAAGGATGAGCTCGATGAGGTACTTGCAGAACTCTCACTCAAGTGCGTACACAGTTGCACCGTAATTGTGCGTTATCTCACGGAGAGCTAGGTATTCCAATACACCTTCGTCTTCCGGCACTACCACTCAAGCTTCTGTGGACGCTCTAGCCTCTCGGTTATCCGTGTCCCTATCCCATCTCGACAGCGAAGCCGAGATGCGCAAGTTTTTCGGCTCCAAGGTCGTCCAAGCGAGCAAAGCAGATACGCCCGGGGCTCCATCGTCCTCACGCAGACAGCATACGGCGCTACGCTCCCATCTGACTCGCCCGCAACCGGCTTGGGCCCAAGCACGGACTCGCCAAGGCCTGTCAATACGGCCCCTTGCTGAGAGTGAGTTGAGGCATCAAGCAGCAGCCGTTTCCGTTTCGGGCGAGAAGTGGTGGACTGTCGAGTACAGCAAAAAGTATAAGAGTATGACCAAGGTGTTCATACAGACCGTGCAAGCTGGTGGTATGTCGGCATATACTCATTCATGTTTTCAGCTTTCCTTAACGTTGTATTAGACCCGCAGGGACTATTTGACATGTGTCGGAGTATGCCCTGGCATGCCGATACGTTATTGCAGATGGCTCAAGTGTTCAGACACCGCGAGGAACACTCTCAAGCTGTCGACTTCATCGACCGAGCCTTGTTTGCCTACGAGCGGTCCTTCATCGGAGCTTTCACGTTTACGAGCGGTCTGAACCGCCTCGCGTTTGACTTTGTCGAGAATCGGCCCTTCTTTTTGGCTCTACATCGCCAAGCGGCGTAAGTTGATTGATTGTTCTTCCCTCTCCTTTTTTTTTGACAATGGGATGATCAGGGACCTTCAGCGTAGAGGGTGCCTACGTACGGCGTTTGAGTTTGCGCGGCTGATGTACTCGCTTGACCCGTGGAATGATCCACATGGGGCCCTTTATCATCTTGACTATCTTGCTTTTAAAGGGAACATGACTGGATGGTTATTGGAGATGTTTGATCTCTTCAAGGGGAGACGAAAGGAGAAGGGGGCTCGCATCAATCCTAGCATATTGCCTGGATGGATGTACGCGAGGGCTTTAGCTTTGAGAGTTAGTCGTGATACCAAGGTACCTCACTCTCTTGCTATGGATGTATCTGTCGCTAAAAAATTTCTCTCCAGCAACGGGAGTCAAGTACAAAGGCATTGATCGAGGCTGTCAAATCTTTCCCTTCGGTCGTTCCTGTTCTAGCGGATAAACTGGAAGTCTCGTTACCCACATCTATACGTGGCCATCGTGATTTCAGAATCGAAACCGATGGAAAGTGCGTGTATATCGATCTTTGTTTGCAGGTCTTGCCGTTGACTTCCAGTCTGTCTAGCTCGTTGAAAGAACCGGTTGCGATTCTTCACCTTTTGTCTCACCTGTACGTTCAGCGGTCATTAGCGGTATGGAAAGATCACGCCGAGTGGTTCAAGGAGACCGTAACTACGCACTTCTCCAAGACCTCTTCCCTTCCCGTAACCGACGAACGCAAGATGTTTCTAGAACTGTTCAGTCACACGAATCTACAGTACGCGGCCTATCGACACGTCATGGTGCTAGAATATCGCAACCTGTTCCGATACATTCCCAGGGAGATCCTCGCTCGGAAGTCTTTGGACTGTGATCCCCTACCTCCCCCAACGGCCGTAACAGCCTACGACGAGGAGTTCTTCGAAGGCGTCGACATTGATATACACGAACCTCTGACTAGGCGCCAGCGCCAAGCACAGGAGAGAAGGCTAGCACAAATTATTCCCGATGCGAATACTAGGGCACAAATAGAGGTGCGTATTACATTACATTCATGTCCATGGCTCTACGTATCATTAATTTTGTACTACTACATTTCAGGCTCTGATGGCCGCACCCCAAGTTGCTGCGATGTTTCCTGGTGGGATCATGCAGTTCCTTCAGGCGTTCCAGGATCTCCCTCAGGATATGCTGGATAACCTTCAGGACATCATGGTCCAGAATGAAGGGGGCATGGGGATGCCTGGGGGGATGCCCGGGGAGGTTGAAGTACAGTGGGCGGATCAGGATCCTGAGCCTGAGCCTGAGCCTGAACCAGCAGTAGGCGAAGACGAAGACGAGGGTGAGGATAGTGAGGAGGATGTCGCTCCGATGGCTGGGGTGAGCAAAAAGCACGTTTCACCTTCGTTCTGGTTTCTGATTGTGATGCAGCCCTTCCGGATGTTCAGCAATTGGGTAGGAAGTTTCTGGGGTGGTGGAAATACTGCTGAAGCGTCAGATTCAGACTCCGATGAAGAGCAAGCCGAAGCAGACATAGATTGACATGAGATGTTCCCCCTCTAAATATAAATGTATCCTTCCTTCCTTTCTTTCGTGATGGTCATCAATGGGGCATTACCGTGATGTTACACCATTGGCGTGTGGGTAGTCCGCCAATGTATCTGCATAGCTACCATCGACGAAGGAATCTTCTTGCTCTTCCTCGATGGCGTCTCCCCGGACATTATCGAGCATGCCGTTGAGCCCGACCTCGACGACAGCTAGACAACGACTGAGATCCTCGATGGTCCTGGCTAGTTCTGCACGCGTTTGGTGCGCTCCGACCAAGGTGGAGAAATCGAGAGGCCGTAAAGACGGCAGGATGGGCGAAGACAAAGCCGCTGGAAGATTCGACTCTGACCGGGAGTGTCCTCCTGAAAGAAGGGGTTCGGGCCGTGTATCTAAAGGCGGCGGGGAACTTGTTCGAGGAAGACCTAGTATGAACGACGACGCCGCCGCCGAGTTCTGGTGGGGAGTGTACATGGTTGAAGAGTTGAGATGGCTAGGCGTTGGCGAGAAGTTGCGCGTGGATGTACCGGCTGCTGAGGGTGAAGGAGGGAGTAGGTCCGCAAGCTGGTGTTCGGACGTGAGTGAAGGGATCTACCGGGTTAAAGGTTAAAACGTAAGGCTGTGGGTTTTGTTATAAGGAGTCTATAGCGAATGACAAACCTTCAAGACGTCTTTCAGTCCCGGTGTGCCTAGACCATTTGTTCGGTAGGACCCACTTGAGTCGCTGCCGCTGCGATCGCGACGCCCTGCAAAAGGTTTGATGGGAGGCAGAAGAGGCGGGGACGGACTTCGTGGAGGAGGAGCCGGTACGGGCTTGTATATGACTGTCTCTGGAAGTGCGGTCGCAGATCGAGTTCGGGTTATCGGTGGAGAAGACCGAGGACTAGACGCGGATGGCGCACGTCGTACGGTCCCTGATATGTCCAGAGAATACGTCGACTGATGAGAAGACTGAGCGGGACTCAGATTCTTCGTCATGGGCGCATCCTTGCGTATCCTTTGGGGTTGTAAAGGCAACGTAGGTTGTATCCTTGGGGATGCGGAATTTGGTGATGAAGAAGGGAATTGGAACGCAGTAGGGGATGCCAGGTCAACCTGGCGTCGGCCTCTTTGAGGCTCGCTATCTACCGGCATCGGAGAACGTTTTAAAGGTGTTTGAGTTCGCGCTGTAAGTGTCGAATTTGGGAGATCAGATGTCAGGCCGGCATTGGGTGTCGTTGAGAGTTCAATTGGTTTGGTATCTTGGGAAGGAGGGGGTATCTCGATATCGGCCAGTCCCCGCGTAGACCTAATATCACGATATGAGTGGGCAGACCTGGCGGAGGGCGTGGAATTCTGGGCCGCTTCTACGGCTTTGTCGATGTCGATGGTAAGAGGCATATTCGGGTCTTGCGAAGGTATATTGTCCCCTCGAGATTGGAGTGGGAATGGTATTTGCGACCGTTCATCATCAGAACCTGATATGCCAGGTAGTCCGGACTTTGAGCGTGCTGATTTGGGAAATACAAAACTTCGTGCGGTCTCAGCAACATCGTGACTAAGACCTTGGATGAAGCCTCCCAGAGGTAAGCTAGGCGCCTTTATGGTGCGGTCGTGACTAGGCGTTGATTTCGGTGGTGGGCTGGGAGTATTTCGTTGGGGCAGAGACAGTTGATGACTAAAGGGATCTGGGGCCGATTCATCTTCGAATAGACTGCGAAGCGAAGAAGGGAGTACGGGGCGCATACTGGGCGCAGGAGGTGGTGGCATTTCTTCATCGTCAGCATCTAGTGGAATAAAGTCGTCTTCGATTGTGGCGAATGGGCGCCCGCGAACAGTATCGAATTCCCAAGGTCTCTCATCATCACTGTTCCTGTCAAGTCTACATAAAGACGTCAATGAGAATTCCAAGGTAAATTCGTTACACAACGTACTCGTCAACTTCCCAAGCAAGAGGTCCCGCCAGACTCGCTCTTGGGCCTGCTTGATGCAAACGACGAACAGCATCTTGTAGAATGGAATTAGGAACCTTGGCATTAGATTTCATCCACTTGGCTTTGTACAGTTCGTCCGCCGAGGAACGCTACCCAGTCTGTAAGATCAAGCCAGAAAAGAAAAGAAATATTAGTAACACACCTCGCTGGGTAGCTCTCGGAGACACATTGCCATAAAGTCCCTCATGTCCTTTCCAGCTTCGCTATCCTGCAGTCGCGGAGGCTTCATCTTCGAAATAGTATCGACAATTGCTTCTGCACTCGCAAGATTAGAATGGGGAGGAGACCCTTTCGCCATCTCGTATATCATGATACCCAGGCTCCATATGTCGATTTTGGCATCATATGCTGGGTTAGTATGTAGGACCTCTGGTGCCATGAAGTGCAGCGTCCCCGTCATCGTGTTCCGTTTGCTTGATGTTGTCGCCAGCAGCGCCGACACGCCAAAATCACATATCATGACCTTGCACGTCGCGCTGACGAGAACGTTGGCAGCTTTGAGGTCTCTGTGAATAACAGGAACCTTGTGGAGATAGCTCAAGCCAATGAGCACCTCGCGGACGATGACCGCCATGAATTTCTCCTCCAAGCACCCTCCCCGTGATGCCTTCATCAGAGACAGCACGCTACCTCCGTCAGCGTATTCCATTGCAATCCACACCCTAGGGCCATCCATGTAGCAGCCGAAATACTTTGTAATGTTAGGAGCATCTCGCAGCTGCGACAGCAATGCCACCTCGCGTTGGATGTCGCCTACATCATCGTCGGCAGTGTCGAGGTCGATGATTTTTAAAGCGACGACGTTCCCGGTAGCGATATGGATACCCTTAGAGACAGAACCGTAGGCCCCTCTGCCGATGGTCTCGAGACGCTTGTAGAGGGTGAGGACAGACGGCTGCGACATCCGCGCACATGGACGTTCGAAGCCAAGTCGCGCTCGCCGTGTGACTCGACTTTGAGCCTTGCTTCTGCACCATCACTATGGACCTCGACGTCTCAATATCGCCGCTTGTCACTCGCGAATTCACTGCTGTCGTGCTCGCTGGATTTGGTGCCGAGTACGTACAACATTTTGATAGAATTTTTCTAGTACTGAGTCCGCGGCAGGCTGATACCTCTGACGAGCGATTATGGCGATGAACCGTGTCCAAAGGCTCTTCTTCCTGTCGCGAATAAGCCTATGATAGACTATGTGTTTGCCTGGCTGGAGCTCTCAGGCATCAAGGGTACGTGACTGCTACCGTTGACCGCCTTCAGGGCTGATATTCCATTATGTAGACGTCGTACTCATTTGCCCGACGGTCCACCGGCATGCAATCTCCAATCATATTCACTCAGAGACGAGCGTGTCCTTGCGTATCGACTTGCAGACGTACGACGAGATCATGGATGCTAGCGTCGGGACGTGCTCTCTATTGCGGCACTTTGCCCACCGCATACAAACAGATTTTGTTGTCTTGCCTTGCGATTTCCTGCCTCCACCCTCTCTTTCCCTCAACACCATCTTGAACAAGTTTAGATCTGACCGGATATCCGACGGTGCCATTGCAACTACATGCTGGTTTACATCAAATGAGATGGAGAAAGCAAACGAGCCGGATGACTGGAGTCCTGCTTTTCCTCCAGTCGCCGTAGTGTGGGATGATAAAAGCGGCACTCTACTTCATGTCGACACTGCAGATGACAGGGACATGAACGGTGAAGAGCTACAGCTTAGGATGTCCCTTCTAACGTTGTAAGCACCATGCATTCTCATCTCTGCTGCTCAACAAGTCCTCATTCAGATATCCACGAACCAAAGTGTCGACGAAGTACCGTGACTCACACGTCTACGTCTGCCGGCGTACTGTCCTCGACCTGCTACAAGAAAAACCGCATGTTGACTCATTCCGAGAAGAATTCATTCCTTGGCTATGCAAAGTACCATACCAACGGACACGGAGAGAAAAGTACAGTCATGTATTGAACCCCATCACCAATGCCCCCACCCAGAGCACTGCACTCCTTCATTCTACCTTGTACGATGAGCCCCCCATTCCGTCCTCAAACCCCAAAGACTCTGCCAGCGACGAAGGTAGTGGGTCACCTACTACGCCCAGCCTACGTGTGGGCGTTCTCCTCCATCGCGATCAAGAGCCTGCTGCTCGGCTCAATACCCTTCACGCCTACTTTGAAATGAACCGCCGCCTCATCACTCCCGACGTTCCTACAGACAGGTCGCTCGTTGACCAGAAAGCACAGATATCTACAGATAGCATGGTCGGACCTTCGACGCAGATCGGCGAGCGAACGTCGGTGAAAAAGTCAGTGATTGGGAGCCACTGTGTCATTGGAAAGATGGTTAAAATCGTTGGATGTGTGCTTTTGGACCACTGTGTCGTTGCGGATGGGGCCAAGCTGGATGGATGTATCCTCGGGAAGAATACGAAAGTTGGCGCCAAGGCTGAACTTTCACGATGTGTTTCGCAGGCTGGATACGAGGTCAATGCTGGAGGTGAGCTCGCATCATGCAAATACTAACGACTGCTAATCGTCTATCGTCAGAATCCATAAAGAATGAAAGACTGGAGATATCTGACTGGACTGGAGTCCTTGACGAGCAAGAGGATTCAGAAGAGACAGAGTCCGAGAGTGACGACGATTAATCGCTGATTTTTCAGGTTATCTACTGTCTACTGAAATGTTGTACGTTCGTCACCCAAATTCATGTCGAAACATCCATTCTTCGTTACTAAGCGTGTACACCATGTGTCGAGGGTAGATGGCTTTGCCCACGAAGGGTATTTCATGAATCATCGTAAGCCACCAGCTCGAGGGTACAGTTTGCCCGCCGTCGGGGCCTCCTGGCTATGTGCTGGAGCAGATGGCTCACTCAAAGGAAGACGCCCGCCGCGTTCCATAAGCCAACGAAGGATACTGTGGGGCACGCTTGGAGGACTGAAAACACTTATGCTGTCTTGATCTAGTGTTGGACCGCTGGTCGACGAGCAATCTGAGGAAAATTGGTGGAACTGTAGAAAGTAGCTGAATCTCTGATTAGAGGCATATGACCTCCATTGATTCGGCAGAGGCAATAAGAAAATACCACAGAGATCTGAACGAAGATTTCTGATTTCTCTGGGGATAATCATGGGTTAAATAATGCGAATCTGAGTCAAGTATCGCGTCGGTACTGGAACAAAGTATACATGATATTATAAAAATTTATTTGCCACATCTCCGGCCGTCTACGGGCGCATCGATAGATGTATTGTGGATGGTGTGTTTGGAGTATTGATGAGTAGATAAGTAGGCAGGTAGGTAGTATTACACGGTCCAACTGGGGACGTCGGGCGCAGATGATACATGATTGGTACACTAACACTTTAGCATAACAATCCTGTACTTAATTATCTACTGATACCTCTAACAAGACCATAGGCGGAGCTCACGGTCAACTTTACGCCGCTGGCCCCGGCCATAGGATAGCAGAATTTTGGGATCTATACGACATGCTGTCCTTATTATGGCCACCAAACTCATCAAAAATACATTTCTAACTAGAACTAGGATGCCACACTGCTTGGAGATATCTATCTTCCGGGATGCATTTCTTTAGCGTATTGTAGTCGTACCAAACGACGACCTCTTTACTAAGGGTAACAAACGCACGTTGGCTGAGGGAATAGGCCGAAGCTTCTAAATTCAAAGCTGACGGGTCCGGTCTTTGCCCTTCATCTGGTTGAACAGGGCGGTGCGCCATCATGAGCTGCAACAAGTTCGTTAGTATTGAGTAGGGTGCGGACGAAATGGAGGATGATCACGGTGTCCGGGTAAATAACGGGTCGTCGAAATCGCACCTCAATAGATTTGAGGATAAGAGAGACGCCTTCACCCCGAATGAGAGAGTCGGCGGCAGATGGCCCACCGAGTTGATAGCCAAGATGCCTCATCCAGTGAATACGACTCTGATTTGGTCATTGAATTTCAGATGTTGCATAGCGATACAGAATACTAACTGATTCGAAGAACCGGACTGACGGGCATCGCCAGAATCAGTCAGGAAGCGAACTGACAGCAACCAAGCTCACCATAGCGGACATTGTTCACATGTCTGCAGGAAATACTCAGCCGACGATAGAAAAAATATTTGCTTGACTCACTGGAACGAATCATGGTCGCCCCATACGATTTGTTGTTCCCAAAAGTATCGAGGATCGTAGCCTGCTCGGGAGAGTGCCTTGTGCGCGTCCGCCTTGGCTTCCTGATACTGTTCTGACCGAAGAAAAAAAATGTTAATAAGTGACGTTTGTTGAAACCTTCCGAGGATAATACCAAGTGTATCCCCAGGGCCTAGCTAATTCAACAAGTACTATATGTTAGCATCCGGGGGGGAAGACAGCGGCAGAGAACAAACATTAGCAATCGCACGTCTTTGATCCCGTCGAAATATATGAGGGGAAAAGATGCTCCCTTTTGCTCTCACAGCTGAACGGAGTGGACTTTGCATCCTTCTGACAGAGGAACAAGTAGAGATTTCTGGCACTCGCCGGCCCGGTAGTTGCCGAGGATATTGTTGGTAGAATTTCCAATTCCATATTTGGCATTCACCACCACTTCAACTACGTTTTTATTTCTTTCGAATGAGTCGATCGTCAAAGCGCATCAAAGTAGACACCTCAACTCAAAAAATATCCTCAGGAGAAGAAATCAAGGCGCTACTGCGGTCACAGGATGTCGAAACTCTAACTCGAGGTACGGTGTTCATTTTTTTCTGCGTGTCGTACCAAATTTTCTGCAGGACTCACTTCCATTCGGAACCAATTTACGGTCAAGCCGAATGAAACAATATCTTCCCAAGATAGCCGTTTGGTCCTTGCACAACAATGGTTGAATGGGTCGCCTGGTGCTGAGGATATTTTCACTCTCTGGGCGGGAGCGGAACAAGTGAGTACATTTGCCGATGAACTTTCGGAACGCGCTAAACCGTATTCGTAGCGCCAGACGGCATTGATATCGTTGTTGGTATCTGTTCTTGCTGTGACTTTGTCGCTACTTTCAAGCCACTACACGTACCATTCGTTGGGACATCCAATTGTCAAGAAGTTGTTTTTACCTCAATGGACGCGGAAACTCAACTCGTATATCGGTGGATCTAGCAATGACCTGATTCTCTCTACCTTGAGGCTGTATAACAGCCTGTCTGGCTTTGCGCGCGGTCGTGAACGGAAGGGCGTAATGGAGGCTTTTGGTTGGGAGATCAAGGTCTGGATTCATTTTATCAGATATGCATTTTTAAAAAACCATGAGTCTTAGAGTCTACCAAAGTTGCTGAACTTAAGACGAAAATCCAAGACTGACGAGTCTGTAGACCCGCTCTCCAAGCCTGGTGAGTTTTTACGACATCCTGAACTTCTTTTCTAAATGGCCATGGTAAGATATCCGGACGCTGTACATGCTTTTCCTCCTATCATTTGTGGATACCGATACCCCTACGCCAGTCAAGACCATGTTTATGGAGCAGCATCGTGACGCCTTTGTCTCTATGTTTAAAGGCCTATCTCAAGACCATTATTCTGTCATTCGTAGAGTTTTGGAGGTTTCTTGGGCCGGGATATGGTCTGAACCCAAGCTGAAGCGAACGCTTAAGATTGGCGTGTTCAACGAGACAACCATAGCGCAGGTAGATTCATTTCTTCTGCAAAGTTAATCAGAAGCTAATGCTCATAATAGCTAGCGAAAGTCTATGATCGTGTAGATTCCGAGGACGACGATCCGGAACATGTCTCTGCCAATATTGTGCACCATTTTCTTCTAGCAATATGTACGCGGCCAGGTACGGGAATTTGTTTCAAGGACAATGGATGGTATCCCCGTGACGTCGAAGACGCGCAAGACGATGAAGAAGTTCCCAAGAGCCGAGGAGGAAAGTTGTACAATAAGATGTTAGCGAATGTCTTGCGATCACTCAAGAGCAATGAGGATATGCGACAGCAGGAACTCAGTTTGAAAATAATGTCTTCATGTCCTGAGCTCGTAGCAGGGTAAGCAAGATATGCTGATTATTTCCTGTTGACTGATTATTCTCTAGATATTGGTCCTCCGCAAGTCTAACTTTGGAACCTCGGCTGTCATCGCGGTGGATCACAAACATAGCCTTGTTTGGATCTATTGTATCCCTCCCGATTCCCGTTTCTTGCTTCATTCTTTCAGAGAACTCGGATGGGTTTCTCTATCGGCCATCCCCCCCTCCTCTGTCTATCATTTTGGAGAACGTCTTTCCTTCAGTTAACACCAAGGTTCATTTCACAAAAGGACTGCAACAAGCTAGCCGCAGTTTGGTGCAGCACTGTACCGCTTTCGCGCTATCAAAATGCCTTATGAAGTACCGCGATGTCACAAGTCATTTCCGAATGATCGCAGATGCGCTGGAGGAAGGGGAGGCCGACGGACAGTGGTCCAAGCGATGTCGCGAACTCGAAAGGGAGGCGCGTAAACGGGTCCCCGAATTTCAGGTCATTGTGGGGTATTCGCAGCGGACGACCGGGCAACTTGGTTCCCAGCTCACCGAATCTCAACGCCAGACGCAAGCTGCCCTACTAGCGGAGAGTTCCCAGCGACTATTGTGGCTCTATCACGACTGTTTACCGAGTTTAGTCTCGGAAGCTCGTTTTGACATCGGAAAGATGTTAATTAACTTCTCGAGTACCGAAACGGATGAAGGAGAAGGGAACAGTGAGAGTCTGTCATCGGGGGCGCGACAACTGCATCTTGTTAGACAATTACACGTCCTGAGGCTCCTTCAGTCCAACGATCAGTTTTCTTGGACTTCTAAACCAGGTGGGTCTTCCATGAACTAGAAGAAACATTGACACTGAAGAATCATCGAATAGGTTCATCAAAATTCTCCTACTTGCATATTCTGTTGCAAGCACTCACATCCTCCAATGTTTCTGCGTTACATTCCGCACTTGTCCGCCTTCTGGAACATCTGTTGAGCAACAGTCTCATGTTCCAGCATAATCCAGATGAGCCTCATCTGTGGTTGATTTCCTTGCCCACGGGATGCCGCCCATCGTCTGGAGGCGAATCACCTGATGGCGCCACGCTCACCGATGAACCAGAAAGCGTTCTTGCTTTTCTTGATGATTGCATACAGAGGTGTACTAAGACGCCTTATCGCTACATTGAGGAGATGCAGGCTTTGGAATCTGAAGATCATACTGAATCTCAGTTGCCAAGTCCGCTACTGATGACGCTAAGCGAGCAGCTTTCGGCTAAAATTGCTGCTGGACACCTGTCCGCTTCGGATGTACTTGCGCTTGCGACATTCGTCAGGAGTCTCGTTTTTCAGCTTCACAACAGTTTCTGCCATAGGAAGGTACTGCTTTCCTTCACAGACAAGATTGACGGCATACTCGATCCCCAAAAACTATTTCCCGATTATCCGATCGTCACTACCGCCATTCGGAGAGAAGTTGAGATCCTCAAGTACTGTCTGTGGTATCCCCGAATTCCCAAGTCCCCGACGCCTACCAGCGTTGGTCAGGATGTGAAGAGTTTTCTTCATACCGTTGAGGAAATGATGATACGTATGTTCATGTTCTTTTCCCACACAGCCGATGCCTGACTGTAGATCGTAGCTCTAACTAAGTCGGCGCGAACTGTGGCAGCTTACGAGTTGGTTGACTGGCTTCGGCTGCTGGAACAGCAGCTGCGGCCGGTTGACATGGAACGCTTAGTGGCGATTGTTCATCTATTCTTCCCGCCGGCTCTGGAGGGATTGTCACAAGCTGCGAATCCTGCGCATCACCTACTCTGGAACGGCACCAAACTAGTGTCGAAGAAATTATTGCCGCAGTGAGTATACAGATTACATTGTCCAGAAACCCCATTAACGACCCTACCAGTGCCAAGTTCGATTGGCTGTTTGTGTCTGCTGATGAGGTGCAAATCCAAGACCCAGAAGGGCAGGAGATCCTCATTAACGCGGTATTTACGCATTCTTCATCACTTTCAGATCTGAAGAGGGTGACCTGCCAAATTAACCATTGCCTAACTGCCGCCACTGAAAGAGCAAGCCTGCTGTGTGGATTGTTACAGCTCTTGAATTCTTTAATTACGCGCTCGGCTTCCTTGTTGGCCAACGCCGATTACACCGCACTGAAAGAATTTGCATTCACTCTGGAGTCCGTTCAGAGACTGTGCATGTCTTCGACTTTACCTGAAACCGTGCGAGAAGGTAGGACGATTGAATATGACGTCGATGGCTACGTATACTGATGCTCCTTTTTAATGCTTTAGCTCTGCGTGTATTGGTGAAAGACACTTTAGATGTCAGCTCGTCAGTTGAAAGAGGCCTAGCTTCAGATATAGCCTTCTACTGGCTAAACGAGGTACGGGTTGGCTTGGAAAGTGATGCAGGCGTCTCAGTGAGTTTTTCTTATGCCACAACATTCGAGTTGCTGACAGACGGCAGCTCGAATCAGCGTCGATATGGGTGGTGTATCTTCCACTGGAGAGTTTGCTTGATCTTTTGGACTCATTGAGCCAATATTTGGCAAGAAACCATAAACAAGCTTCTATTATTGATCTGCTGGACACTGTCATCAGCGCAGTTCGGGACTTCGCACTGCAGTGTGCTCAAGCGGAGTTCCTCCTCCGTACAAGGACGATACTGCTGATCAATCTTCGCTCACGTCTCCCTGATTCTGCGGTTCTCGAAGAACTCCTCGCGATAGCATTACGTTCTTCCTTGCCATTACACACTGAAGGACTATTACATCCCATACAAAGTAGCGCAGATGCTGAGACGCGCCTTGATCGCTCAATGGCACGATGGAGCCATCGGTTGGAACCTCTACCTACGGAGCTCCAGCTTATCACACTTCTACAACAGGGTCATTGGACCGCGGCAACGGCAGAGATCCTCCGCTGTCTGATTTATAAACACGCGTGTCCTCACAGCACGTTTTCCTCGTGGCTTCAAACTAACCAATCCTTTGAGAGAGATCCCTTTGAATTGGCATCTGTCCTGTATTCTTACTTGGACGTTGCCAAGTGTCGTGGCGCAGCCTTTTCCGAGGCTGAAGCTGAGCCATGGCTTCAGCATGGCCTGCGAATGTTCAAATGGTCGACCAATGAATCCTCGTCTCGCAGTCTCCGGCATACAGCTTCACTATGTATCATCCTCATGTTCCGGTTGTTTCCTTCCCATCGTTCTCAACTTGAGGATCTGATCCTGAACGATCTGCGTAAGCTATCGGTCAAATCGCTTACACCGGACATGTTGCTTATTGGCCTCAATATCGGAGATGAAAGTTCTGCATTGACAGATGCTCTTGCTGAACATGGAGTACAATGGGCTGTGCGTCATTTTACTGACGAAAATCCCGTTGATGATATGTCTTCTCGATGCGTGGAACATTTGAGTAAGTAGAATTCGTATCAGTTATCGTCACAGGCGCTAATATTCTACAGCCGACATGCTCAATATTGTGTCTCTAAAGCCACACATTGTTGAGCCTCTTCTCACTGCTGTAACACAGCTTCAACTGTGGAATACGGCGGCATTGGAGTTATTGACCGCAGTTCTGAACCATGTTCCCTTCAAGGTACGTGGATGTGCCCTTGGGACCGTCCGTCCATGCTTATTTATACCTTCGTTAGCCTTTGATAGTAAATCGTGTTCTTCAAAATGTCGTACAACACCACCGCTTTGTGAAGATATGTTCAGTGACGGGCGCCTCTTCATCACCTCTAAGAGATGCTACTATCGGTCTTCTCCACGTTTTGTTCCATCTTCATCCTGCGAACACGTGTCAAATTACGCATGTGGTACCGCTAATGGCCGTGTACCGTGGCACCACATCAATATCTGACCGGAAGCTGCTTTCAATCTTCCGTCTTTTTGAGGCGCAACGAAAGACCTCGATCGGGATTCTGTTCAATCAGTGGAATGCATCGCATGAGACGACGTCGAACGGTGCTTTGGAGGCCATCCAGAGCCTAGATCCAATAGTCCTTCTCCAAAGTTGCCTTTACTATCCTAATTGGCGGCGCATTGATGATCAGATTGACCAGGCTGAGCACCCAGCACCTATCTACGACCCTCTCTTCGTCATCCTTTTGTTCGCCCATACCTTAGCAGAAAACCCACCTCAGGGTACTTTTCCTTGGATCGAATTCTTTCGGACGAACGTTGTCGGCCTTGTTATCCGATCTCTTTCGGCTAAAGATGGTCACATCCGCGAGCTCGCGATATACTGCATATCAGCCTTGTGGAAACAATTGGAAGTCAGTATTATCATCTGTAAGTTGTTACGCGACAGCTAACCGTACGGTGTTTATAGACAGTCGAAATGCAAGAGAAGACCTCTGTTCTTTACATACTCGGTCTAATCCGAGATGCCATACCGCAACCATCAGCCGAAGAATGCCTAAAACGTTTGCCGACATACTCCACCTTAGTATTACTACATGCTTTGAGAGGCGTTTTCTATCCGTCTCATTTCACGTACCCGTTGACCGCGCGGTTCTTGCTGCAACGTCCGGAGCTGGACATTAGCGATGTGCCGATGCTATTCGGGTTGCTATATAGCAGCTCTGACAACTGGAAACAAGAGAGGGCGTGGATGATCAGACTTCTGTCTGATGGACTGGTCAGCACAGATGACTGGAGGGTTTTCAAGCGTCGGCATACGTGGGATCTTCTCGCGAGCATTTTCCAGGCGTCCGATGACTTTGCTTTGCGTAAAGGCATTCTTGAGGTTAGTCCAAATACTAGTATCTGGTCTTGTTCAACAACGGTCTTTTCCTTAGGTACTGACGAACTTGACATGCATTCCCCAAGCAACAACATCCCTCGTTTTGAAGTCGGGGCTTCATTGCTGGATTGAAATGCAACTGCTCAATCTCGTCGAAGACGAGGGTGTTGCATGGCTGAAGATCATCGAGAACATCATATGTTCTAGTGACACAAAAAAATTGGAGACTGCTACGAGCGGCCAGTGGCGATGGATAATAGGCCGTTGTATTTCGCTTCTCATCAACAGCTCGTCATCAGGTAAGAGCACACCTGATTCTCAATCGATTGATGCTCAAGGATCGTCCTTTTAGTCAAACTTCCTGTGTTATCATTGACGGCCCGCGTGCTGCTGCGCCTCGCTTTGCTACCCGGTCCATCGATTCCGAGCTTGGCTTCATTGCTTAACCGGACCGTCCACTGTCTTGAAGAGATGGAAAGGCAGATAGAGTGGAAACCGTTAGGAAGCAGGAAAGCATCCACGCCACTGTTTTCGCTTCATAGCAAACTCCATTTATTCAACAACGACGCATCAGATGACTCTGTAGGGGAATGGGGTCGAGCAGTCGAGTCTCTCTGGCGCGTATCGATGACATTCTCAAATAAAAGGCCGAGTTGGGATCTCTTGTCCAGTCGGTTATTGTTATGGCGCGCGCTGATGGATGCAGCGGACGTTAGTGGTGTCGCTGAATGGGCTAGAGCGGAAGTCATTAGAAATCTAATTTAGTATTCATTATGTCTCCATTTTATATCATTATGTATCCTGTACATTCTTATGTTCCGATATATAAATTACAGGTCAACAGTTTATAACTTTGATCGTCCTGGTGGCGTCCCGTTCGAAACTAAAGTACCAAATATAATTTCCCCTAGTTTGTCGGGCTGCTCTTGGGGTACCTTGCACCATTTTCAGACCGGTGCATCTATTCACTCATACTTGATACTCACCAGATGGCCAGACTCCGGAATCGTAGTGATAGAAGCAAACTGTCGCCCGGAACTGGGATCGACAATCGCTTCGTGCACATGTTTCGGTCTGTATCGATCATCAGGGATGGGGATACTGTACTAGATCGCCTAGACTTACAGGAAGTCATGGATACCACCTAAGACCAAATGCACCGGCCGACTCGCGCAAACTTTGTTCAAGTCGCCGATAGGCTTGGTAGCGCCTTCTGGATCTCGATACATGGCCTTAGGATTTCATGAGACCGTGTTTCGACTTTGCTGGATATCAAGTGCGACGCACCGCTTCTTGGTCCCGGGTGCAAGCAAGTGAGAAGCCCACATAAGGATTTTCAACGTGATAAGAACCCGGATGAGGTCGGATGGCATGTTGCTGGTGGAATCAGGCGTCAGCCGTATATGACTTAACGCCGTAGACGTCGAAAGGTTAACGTACAATATACAGCTGTTGGATCCGAGGGTCCCACTTCTTTGTCCGATTACCACGACTCTTGAGGGACACCATGACCGTCGTGAGGTCTGGCCATACGTCCCGACGTTCGTATGCGCCCTTGATAAGAATGGAGCGTAACTGTTTTAAATGATGAGCACCTTCTGGACTCAGCAGCGGTTCGACAAGTATTATCGACGAGAAAGGAACCGCGGATGACATATACTGCAGCATCGTCCTGTTCAGAAGGTCTCGTCAAATACCGGCAGAAGTGGATCCAAGGCACTTACATTGACACGCCTCCAAGTGAATGTCCCACACCCACAAGGTTGCGCGTTCTAAAGTCGATTCCATGTGCAGATTTGGATAATAAGAAGCGATGCGTCGCCTTGGCGTATTTCTCGCAGCTGACTGGATCGAACATTGTCAATGCATGGCGTCATCGAAGGGAGACAAACGCACAGTTTAAATAAAATTCTGGTGTCTGCAACACCGCCTCGTTGAGCACTGCCGATGCGCCATGATTGGGACAATCAAGCGTCCACGCCTCCCGGATCCGCACTGGCCCGCCTAAAGAAGCGAGATCGAAAATCTTTTCCAAAGTAGGCTCCCAGCTCTCTTTGTGAAAGCTTGTTCCGTGAAGACATAGCAGCGTCAATGCATCCGAAGCTTGGGATGCATGCACAGGACTAGAGGACGTCCAGTATCTTTTGGCAGTCAAGAACAGGGGATAGCCGTCATAAGGAGGAACGGTAATCGTTTCTGAGAGCATTATCAGCTCGAGTAACTCGAACGTAACGGCTAGCCCTTACTTTATATTATTTTAAGAACCAAGCGCTGGATGCAAATGAAAAACAACACAGCCGCTTTTGACAACATGTTGGCTGTCATCTGAGGAAGATGCCGCTCATTCCGCTTAATACCGATGCATCGGACCTCTGTAGCAGCACTATCGTGAGTATAATAGAGCGTCATGCCGTCAGTGCCGTTCTTAATGGAAGCTCGAACAACAATAATGCGGCGAAGACCTTGGGATTCTAAGTCCTTGTAAGGGATGAGAAAAGCATTGTTATTGTTCAGTACATCTTTAAGTAATTGAACCTAGCTTGTCATCCAACTCCTTAAACTTTAGCAACAGATCGATTTCCCGTAATTTCAAATCCTAGTAAGGAGTTCATTAGAAAGTCAATGTTTGCCCAGTGCTTGCTGTAACGGATGCTCTGACGCTGGCATTCGGTAACAGCGTGTAAGAGTAGGCACTGCGTTTCCGACCCTGGGGGGGTTGAGCAAGATCAATCACGATCCAGGGGATTACGCATTGTTTGTATTATCAAGGTCGAAGTCTAATAGTCATTATATGAGAATGCAATGGGTAAAAAATCAAAGAGGTATACGTTCCTTTGCCTCAAGCTACAGTAAAGCTTTCGTCGGTACTGTAAAGAGGCTTGTCAATGCCTGACAAGTTCGATGGTAATATTGAAAGAACAAAACCTAGATCCCACAGGTCCACACGTTATTTTTGACAAGAAGATGGACACCCGATATTGGCACTAAGACAATTGAATCACCACCACCACCACCATATGAGCAGAAGAACTACTCACCATCACGAGTGTTTATGCTGTCGTTGTTGTCATCGAAGACCCTAAAGAAGGAAGAAAGTGAGTGCTCAAATGGAAGTAAGAACACAGTTCATATATTAGTGAAGATGTGACCGTGTCCGGATCTACTGACGTATCAAAATACATCCATAAAACATCATGATCAGCATACCAGAACAATGAAGTACACAAATTCGGGTCAAACCATCAGTTATTGGCGAAGATAAAGATGATGGCGACGTCCTCAGATGATTGTTGTCAGAACGGCCAACAAGAGAAGCCTTCCAATGCGTGTACAACTTGCTGTTTGTAACGGTTACATTAGGCCGTGTGTGATGTCGAGCAGTCCATCATAGCTGCGAATGTTCCTTAGAATATATTAAACCCACTACTCAGTACCCAAGGCACATGCAAATCCTGGTGAGCACTCGTGACGAAATAGAAATATACGGTGGACACGTACCTTATCGTGGTCTCTGTCACTGGGAAGATCCAGGTGATTAAGCCAGACTTGACTGGCAGACTGAATGCTAATGGAATCTCCAGCTGATACCAGAACCTTCGATATACTGATGTTATGGATGATTATATTTGATACCGACAATACATACCAGTGGAGACCAATGTCATGTAACGACAGTACTGCCGGTCATTGAAGTTCCTGGAGAAGTCATGTAAATTAGTCCTTTCAGCAAATGGAAAATATTTACCAGAGATAATAAGAATCTTGGACTGTCATCAGTTACAGCGCACTGAACGTCGTGACCATGGTCATGGGTCTACCATGCCCAGCGGTAGTACTTGTGATATTCATAAATTTAGATGTATAAGTCCAGGGGACGGAGATTACCCGCCATTGCGAGTAGCATAACCGACGGTAGCGACATCACATAAGGATGTACCCTTGAAGATTTCATTTTCGCGCGGGGTGGCCTAGTCAAATACATCAGAATATGACGCCGTTTTGAGTGATGGCACACGTGCAGAGTTAGCAATGACAGCAACAAAAGGCAAGAGAGTGTAATTCCCCTTCATGAAAGATGAGAAAGCACCGAGAAAGGCTTTTGAAGTGAGCCTTCGTTAAAAGTATAGCTTTTATCTCAAGTTTACGCTTTGTCCTTGCTCTAAACGGTGCTCTTATTTCTGCATCGCTGACCGCCTGGAAAGAAAGAACCTACGAGGAGTGAGAGAACGCCGATTGTGCATATACAATGGCCCGAAGCTTCACTTTTAGGCGTATATACTGAACGGTTCCGAGTAGAGGACGAAAGGCTCTTTCAAATTTTGGCGACCATCTGTGCAGGGAAATCCAGTTTGTCAGTATACGGGCTTGATGGATTATATTGGCGTACAGAATACCAAACAGCAATGATAGGCAGTCACTTTGGCGAATTCGTAGCGTGTTATTCCAACCTACTTCTCCACCACCTGCTGACGAGTTCCTGACGGTCAATAGATTTCCGGTCACGCTGTACAAATATGGAAGGTTCTGAACAAAATCTCGTGGCAGGCCGTCCAGGCAGTCTCAAATATGCTTGACGCTGTCGGTGGTGAAGGACCATTCTGTTTACGCTCCACAAATTCCATTGTGCGGATAATTTCAGACCGTCATCAGCTCAAAAAATCCGTCAGATGACATGAAACTCACCCTTTCTGAATACCGGATAACTAGTAACTCGTCGCACTGGAAGAGGTGTCGGAATTACTACTGTAGCAAAACTAATAAGCTGAAGATACAATACCTGCCCGAGGTCAATCCATAACTTTAGCGTATGAGATTAGTCCGCACTTTCCACGCTGAATATCATAGAATTCAAAGGGAAATTACCTTCTTTTCAGTGGTATAGACCGTGGTTCAACTTGGGGTTGCAAATAAATTGTCGATCGGACAAGTTGGACTGACTCGGACTTCGCGGCCCGATTCGGCACTTGCATGCTGACATTGTTTGGCATTGCAGCATCGGTGTACAAGCCACAGCGACCCTCCATCTTCCCCATCTCCCATCCCGTCCATGTTATCCGGCTGGCAATTGTGCTGTTCACACTCAAGAGAGTTTATACTTTCACATATTCTACAAACAAATGCATCTCTGAGACTATTTGGGAAATTCCTGCTTCTATGCTTGTTCTAGGAGTTGAGAGGACATGAGGAGCAGTATTGGATGAGGAGTGTTCTTAGGAGCAAGGGGTTGGGGACAAAACAAGTCTGTGTTTGGATGCCAAAGCTCTCTTGCAACAGGCCCTCAAGAGAAGCTGTGCTCAAGCCAGCACAGATGAGCATATAAAATACAAGAGACTGTAACTAGAGTATAACAAAAATGAAAAAGGGAAGTGGCAAGGGTGGGTGCAAAAACTGCTCAAAGTCAATGACTATCAAGCTCTTTGTGTGAGATAGGGAAGAAAGAGGATGAGGAAATTGCAATGATGTGGACTGACTTTATATTTCTGAGGGTGAGTGGCATTTGGTCTTTGTCATATGCATTGAAGACAAGAACAAAGGCAATTTTGGTACCACCAAAGGCAAGGCCATTGTCTCTTGCATAGATGACATTCAAAGGTATTTGAATGGTTCATCTATGCTTGTTCTAGGAGTTGAGAGGATGTGAGAAGCAGTATTGAATGAGAAGTGTTCTTAGGAGCAAGGGGTTGAGGACAAAACAAGTCTTTGTTTGGATGCTATAGCTCTCTTGTGACAGCCCCTCAAAGGAAGCCATGCTCAAGCCACCATAGGCACAAAGTGGAAATCCAGCAGATTGAGAGGGAGCAAGAGGCATGGCCACATGAAGTCAAGCAGACAGGTGGAGGATATAGTCATGAGGAACATCAATATAGAGTTTGTAAGCATCACTATGCTATCTTCATAGCAACTGAATCTCATAGTCAGAAAACCCAGCTACAGCAGCTGATGATGCAGCTTCATGCTAAAAACTATGGTCAGAGAAACTGGATGAGTCCAGCCCAAAAAGAGCAAGATGATTCTTCAAAGTGTGCATGAATGCATTATGATAGAGTGGATCACCATTTATATCTGCAAACAGTGGGACTCAGCCATCCAGAGGATTGATTGTAAAAAGATTCTTCAATGCTGACACTGCACATATAGAAGATTCAGATGCAGTAGCAATCAAGACTGTGATGCCTTTGATGCAGGAAGTGTAAGATGAATGTGGAATGGGTGATCAAAGTCAGACAGGAACTGAATGGTATCCCTGATAATGTGCACTGCAGGATTGAAAACTTCATTGTCTGACAGAGTGAATTCTCCACAATGGAGAAAAGCTGACCATGCAAGCTTGGATGCAGCATCAAAAATAGCATTGTCAACATGTGAGGTATTTTCTGCAATAGAAGACAACATTTGTAGGATATTCAGTGTGATAAGCATCTTGGAGTTCTGCTCTCACTCACTATAGAAGCACTTGATACCTCAAAGGAGGCACTGGACAGACAAGGACTCACACTGATTGAAAGAAAGCCCTGCATTGATATAAAGTGAGTATAACACACTAATATATGATTTGATGGTCTTTGGCATCAATTCTCTGGAGTCTAATCAGGCCACCCATTTCATTACTGCAGTGATACTTGCTGGTAAGAATTGGCCTGGAGAGTCCATAAACTTGGGATGAAGTCTGAGGAAGTCAATAAAGGATTTCTATCTACTGGAGTATGTTTTCTGAGTGCTGGATGCAAGGCTATAGAAGAGAAAGAATGTAATGTGTAAAGAGTAGTGAGAGTGTGTTTTATAGAATAAAGATGGGACTTCATTGAAGAGGATTTCTTTTGAAGGTTGAATGCAAGTTGAAACATCTGGTGATACTGAAAATGAGATGTTGTATTAGCAGTGCCATTTTCAGCAGTAGGAATCCAAACCAAGAAAAAAGAGAAATCCAAGCAAGATACAAGTATTACTATAATCTGAAGGACTGTCATACTATGTGAAGACTGACTTGTCTCAGAATTGAGCCAGCTAACCACATTCTGATTATCACAATGATGTTATGATTTTTATCTTTTTCTTCATCTTAACTCCTATTTATGCTTAGTCAGAGCACTTAAGCCAGCGCTTAAGACCATGAGACAAGCTTAGTCATTATAACAGGCTATGTCCATCTTTGTTTTTCAATACAACAACTCTCAATAATGCACAACAACCCTTTTGTAGATAGTAGTGATATCCAAGGACAATGAGCACAATGACTTGGACTAGTATAATAGGCAGTAGTATATTTATCTCAATAAACAAGTAGTATAAAAGTAGAGTAGCTCTTGCTGGTATAACCCTAGCTTTGAGCTAAAGTTTATTCATATACCACTTTACTCTCAAGCCTCTTGTAATGGCTTTGAAGTATATTAGTCAACAGATACAAACAAATAGACTCAGATGTGACTGTATGAATACAATACAGCATTTGTTTATTATGTGTTCTGATTATGTGCAACTTGGATCTAACAATTAGCTTGAAGCTTATGCTTCTCTTTCTTTATGCACAATAAGCATGAAGAAAATCAAATGCCATCAGCATTATTATAATTTTTCACCTTATTCTATTTTCTTTTCTTGATTAACCCCTATTTATGCTTAGTCAGAGCACTAGCACAAGTGCTTAAGACTGTGAGACAAAGCTTAGTCATCACAACTAGCCAAGTTGGTCATTGTCTTTCAACACAACAATGTTGTCTGACAATACACAATCATTCTTTTATATACAGTAGTGATATTCGAGGACAATAGGCACAAAAGACTCAGCAATATACAATTAGTAGTAGTATATTTAGATATGACTTGTACAGTATTTAAGATGGTTTGCTCTTGCTGATAACCCTCAGCTTTGAGCTAAAGTTTATTCACACCATTCTATCCTTGAGCCAATTCTCTTTAGCCTTGTGACATACTGATCAGTTTATGCATCAGTGAACTCAGCTGATCTCCCAAAGTGTGAGGAGACTAGGCTGTTTATCACATGTATCTGTTCACATAATGCTTGGGTCTAACAATTAGCTCAAAGCTGTATCTTCTCTTTTCTCACATACTATAATGCAGAGGAAACTGAATACCCTCTATCAACTCATCAGACCTGAACTTTGATTGAGAGTTCTTTGAACTCCTATTCTCCATCATCAGAACACTCTTAGACTTACTTGTGATCATCCAGCTGTGCAGGAGACATCACTCAATTACTGCCTAGACAATCTGACATTATAATGAATTCCAACATATCTATCACATACTCTATAATATAACCCCTAATCTACCCCTCTATGATATCTCCAAATCCAGAAGAACAACCTACTAGCTCTTGAACAGCCCTGTTCCACAAGCTGAGCCTAGTGGAGTGCATCAGAGGAGCAATCAAGAAGAAGAAAGGCATGAATACCCCTCTTGACTCAGATCAGGAGACTCTGGTATCACAGGATTCTGAAACCCATGGATCCCACCTATCCTAGTTGACAACAACCAGCAGTCTCTCCCCTCCCATACCACCACCTCTCAAATCCACAGGATTGCTGACTGTGCTAGAGATTCCCTTGATGCCACTCAGATGGCTTCAGAACTCTGACCAGTGTCTTCTTGCAGCCAGTCTCATGGCACCTCTCCTCCCATCTCCATCAGAACCAGTGGTGAGATGGAGAGGACATCCTCAGTCCAACTCAGAGATGAACAACAAGCATAAGAAAACCAGAAAGAGGTCATTCATCACCTCTTCCTCACATGGGACCTTAACATCCCTTTCAATTATGAAGCCACTCTCTGTCAAGAAGAACAAAGACAAAGAAACCTCTCTCAGCCCCCATGGAGTGAGCTGGAGGAGTGTCTCCTCACAGAAGAAAGAGAAAAGAGGAGAGCCAGAAAAGCCACCAAGCATGATCAGCAGCATAGGGAGCAGCAGTGGGAGGTGGAAAGGGCCTGATTGAAAAGAGCTGACATCTTAAACTGGTATGGACTCCAATCTGAAGTCATGTCCATACTTGCATCAGTATGAGCAAACCACTCCTTATCAACCTCTGTATTTAGGGAGCCCAGAACAGCCAGCTCAGATTCCTGAGCATCAGAGTGCTGGGTCAATGCAGAAATCCTCACAGCTGATGAAGCATGAAATGCTGCTCCCATCTGCTCTCCAACCCCACAATATCCTCCTCCTCAAAGAACTCCCAGTGCAGACACAACATTTGAAGATGATGAGTCTGTCCTCAGACACTATAGATTATGAGTCTTCAGAAATGCTCACATCCCTGTCTGTGTCTTCTGAGGCTTTCTCAGAAGCAGAGTGGTCAGGCAGCTCATTGACCACTAAGGATACCAACAAAATGTCTGCCTCTATCATGAGTGAGTGAAGACAGAAAGAGTGACTGGAGAAAACCAGTATGACTCCAATATTGGAAGTCAGCCCAGAACTATCTACCTTAACACCTCAGACCATTTCAGCCTTGCCACTGGGCCAAGTACACAGCCAGAACAGTGGAATGACAGTATGACTACAAGAGAAAAAGGAGAATTTCTACAACCCATCCACCACTTTCCCTCTCAAGGAGGAAGAGGATGACAGGGACAAAGAAGAGGAAACTGAGAGCAGTGAACTGCTCTAAGCAGGAGAGGAGCTCATGTATGCATTAAACAAAGATACTGACAAAGAAGCTCTGAATGAAGAAATACAGAATGCAAGAGTGCAGGAGTATCAGGAATTGTATCAGGCAGGGGTAAACTTTCTATGGTGTGACACCAACCAGTTGGTGTTGCAAACTGAACAATTATATTTGCATACAGAAACTCATAAATAAACAGAAATATTAAAGCATGTGGCAATAAGATACACAGTCCAACAGTGTAACAAACACCACTCTGAGGATCTAGTCAGCATACCACCAGAATATCAACCACCAACCATAATCTGATCAATACTGTGGTCACCTCCTATTACTCCAAAATGTGCTGTATACACAACACTGTCAATCTGAAGCATCTTTTCATACTCTGCTTTATCCTCTCAATCCATGGCAACTTGGCTATCTCAGTTCCAAGCTCAGCCAAAGGAACTGCCAACCTCATATCAAAACCTCTGGACCAGCAAAGGAAGCTGGATCCTGGAAGCTCAGCCCCCACTTGATGAGGCAACAGAGAGTGAGACAGGAAAGGAGCCTGTCCAAGATGATCCAGAAGCAATCAGGCTAGGCTTTACTATATGAGACAGAGTAATCATCCAAAAAGAAGCTGTCCCACAGGGAAGCCTCATAGCTGATAATAATTCACTCCATTTCTTCCCATGACCATCCAATAAGTGGTGCTGATCTCCTTTTTCAGAATGGCTCAACCCTATGAGCATATTATCAGAAAACGCTGCAGTCCTGCAGTGTTGACCTGATTTTCTCCATAAACCTCACTCCTTTAAGGGAATGTCTGATGATATAGACTGCTTCCTTGTTGATTGCAAACAATACTTTGAGGTGTACATTGGATACCTTGAAATGGATATGAACAAAGTCATCTTCATTGCCTCCTATCTCAAGGAGAAAGCAAATTCTTATCTCTTCAAACTTCTGATTATCAACTCAGGAGCATTACTGATACCTCTCATGGTCAGTGTTCAAACAAATGCTGCATGACAAGTTCATCAATCCAGTGGTACAAGAGGTCTATAAACAGAAGATCAAGGACTATAAGATGGGAGATAAAGTGGCAACAGACTACTTTGATGAGTTAGAATGACTCATGAAACTTGCTGGGATCCAGGATGACATGGCCAATGATGGCCAAATGGTTGAGGCCCTTAAGAGAGGAGTTTCCCTCTCATATGTCATGATAATCTCTGCAATCAGCATCAAAGCTTTGATGCTAATTGGGTATGACAAATAGAAGGAAAGGATCATTGAGATGTATAAGGAGTGATAAAGGCAGAAAGCAGTGACATGCCCTCTCCATGTTCAGGCATGTAAAATTGTGAAAATTGCGAATACATAGACTGCATTCCAGTCCAGTAAGCATGTAACTGAAAATAGGACTAGAGCACACAGAAACCTAGCTATCATAATGCTAAACTGAAGTAACAATAAGCAGAGTGCATGGCCTAGTAACAGACTAATATCAGAGGGGTTAGACTGCATGTGAGGTCCCAGCACTTGGCCCTAAATGTGCTAATACTATTACAAGAGAACATGCTAAAAATAAAAAGACTACAATCAAAATATGATTGGCAATTCTGATCACATTGATCAAAGATGCACAGCCATTGATGCACTGATAGGACATGCTTTAGAACAGAGAACTGAGACCTAAAGAAAGGTATCTGAGTAAATGGATACTAAATAGAGAAATAGAATGATGACAACAAAGTAATAAGTAGAGGAATATTACCTCAGAAATGAATAGCATGCATACTTAGTGCTTTAGCATGCATAACACAGCAAGGGACTCTGCATCATACTGAGAAATGGCACCTTTGGTGAGTCAGATGGAATGACTGGCTGGACACAGAGAAGCAGAACATAGCCATTGTGGCTGACTCCTGGCATGAGAGATAACCCCAGGAGTCTGGAACAGTTTACTGCTGTTAGAGATGTCACTGGAGAAATAAGAAAGTGAGCAGACCTGGCAAGACCAGCTAGCTGATGTCAGCTAGCAAAGAAACAGTGGGCACAGTCCTCACCTGGAAGAGAATAAGCATGGTGACTGTAATATGCATGTGAATAATATCTGTGGGATCCAGCATGGAGTTCTGTGCTTTGAGGATACCATAGTAGGATTGTATTAGTAAGTATCATAGTACAGTATTTAAATATGGTATTGTATGAGTAGAGAACAAGTTTTTGACCCTTACAGTTGCAGTGTATTGGGTACAGAAAGCCTTGCACTCTAGCTCTGGGTTTGTGTTAGTAACTTCAGGCAAGAGAATAAACTGATTATTGAATATCATTAAGAGTGCTGTGAGAACTAAGTGAGGTATCAAAGCTCATAAAGGACTTGAGCCCAGTTTAATAAGAGGTTTTGGATTGTGCTCTAACCTGAGAATAAGAGAATGGTGTCTGAAGGGCATCATCTTGAGTTTTTGAGATATTTGTGATGCACAGCACTCCAGGTGGCAGAGGTTCAAACTCTTTGGCTTGATTAGTGTGCACTTTTGTGTTATCTCCACAGATTGGCAGAGGTTCAAACCCTTTGGTCTGCCAGATGGTGTTTTATTGTGGTTTGTGTCTCTGGATCACATAGGTTTAAATCCTGTGGGTCTATGATCAGTTTGGAAACTTGTAGACAGAGATCTGTGCTCTTTGGCACTTGTGGATGTGCTTGTGATTGGTTTTTGCTTAAAGCATGAAGCTTTGAGTTGTGTATTATGTGTGTTAAAGATTTTGAGGTGATCTGAACTGTGCTTAGGATGATTTAGAGAGTTTTCTGAGAGTGTTCTGATGTATTGTATTGAGCTGCAGTACCCTTTGCCTTGAGGTCTGGCAACACCTGTTGCCACCTCTTGTTCTGATAAAACAAAAAGCCTTGAGACTTAGAGAGACCTTGGACTGTTGTAAGCATGCTATTACTGTTCACATGCTGTGATCTCATTGAAGAGGACAATTATATTTGTTGATTACTACTTTTATTGCATTATAATCCCTCCACAAACTAAGAGTTTTGTGTATGTGTTGGTGTGAGTGTGATCAGTGGATAAAGCTCTGCTGTATCTGTTTTCACCTTGCACATGCTCAGATCCTCTTCAGCAGAACAGTTGACCCTGCAAGATTATGCAAAGAAGCTGACCCCACCAACTCTGAACAAATTGTTGGAGACAACTGCCAGGAAATCACTGGGACTCTCAATGGGCCCTGCCTATAGAACACAGAAGACAGGAACTGGAATGACATACACAGGGGCAGAGAAGCCTATGGACATTGACCGAATGAAGAAAGAAGAAAAGTGTTTCAATTGTGGATAGAAAGGCCACATAACCAAAGACTGCCCAAAGAAGAAATGAACTAGAGAAGATATTTGAGCACAGATCACTGAGCTACAAAAGGAAGAAGAAGGACTCAGCACAGAAACCAAAGTGGAGGAGGTAAAAGATGAGGCTAACCAGTGAGTGATTCCACTGAATTGGCCAAGGACTTCCACAGTGTGCAACTAATAACTGCTAGTCAGACTGATAATGTTTCTGTAGTCCCTACTATGCCTACCCTACTTATGCATTCAAATATACCTCAGTTACTCAACTTGCACACCAAAGAATTGCCTAAAGAAAAAACTCAAATGCCTTTGGGCTAAATAGGGGCAGAGAGCCCCATTACTTGGCTCAAACTATTTGACACTGAATGGATCTGAAGGGCTATTAAGGATGCCAAGGATGAAGCTGCAGCAAAAGCCATGCTAAGAAATTAGATCTATCAATCTCAAACTGAAGAAGTGGTTGATAAAGTAATAAAAGAGATGAGGAAAGCTAAATGGTGTCAAGCCTTGGAATGGCTTGATGAACTTTGAGGACCATGCAAATTTATTCAATAGTCTAAGACCCTGGAATGAGACTTGATCACTAAGGCCTAGATCAAGACACTCACATCTCGATCAACCCATGCTGTGATAGCCCTAATCAACAGCAGCTGTACTGGAAGCTCAATAAATTGTGCTTTTATCGACAAGCACAAACTCCCAATCTGAGCTATGGCAGCTTCTATTCCAGTCTATTGTTAAGCCCAAATTCCACATGACTAGAGACACGTGATAAACTGACAGAACCTTGCACTTTGGGTTATACTGTCAGAGTTCACTTGTGTATGACTAGCATTGTGTTGTCAAGGCATTTGCAGTTTGCTCGAGATGAGATGGTGAAGTAAAACTTTAGTTCGAGACTGAGGTGTTACAGCGAGAACTAAGCTACTTAAATACTGTTCTGTTATCGTGCTATAAATAACTGTTCACAAAAGATATTGTCTGCTGTAGAGCTGTTTCCCCTACCGTTGCCAGGCTCTTCCACAAAAGCTGTTGTCTTGCTGCAGAGCTGTGGTTGTGCACTGCAATTGGGGACAAAAAGAGCATTGTCTCTCCCTTCTCAGCACACAGCAGTGCGATAGGAGAATGACTGACTGGGTTGCTGAGCTAAGTGTTCCCATGGTCATAAGCACTGGCCTAAGCACCCTGACTAAGCAGAGATAGGGGTCATTTTGGAGGGAAAAGAAAGAAAAATAGGAAGAAAATAGGAAAAATCATAACATTACCCTCTCCTTAAGACCATCGTCCTGATGGTTAAGTTAGGGTAAGTTCTCCCCCCTTGGCAGGAGATGGCCGATCTGCTAGACCCATCGATGGTTCATGTGTTCAACCGCCATCTTCATCGTCCTGCTGTCCTCCATGGCAGGTATTGCCTTGTTGGTTGAAGGTACAGACAGAGTCATCTTTATCATCCTCTATCGTCTGAACATATTCAGCAGATATAATATTGAACATGACCCCCTTCATATTGACGTTGTTGATTCTGTGCTCATAGTCAAGAATTGCTTCTTCCACATTCATATATTTTTCATTGACCCATTGGTTTGATTCTGGCCCATACCCCTTCCAGCTGACTAGATAGTCAACAATTGTTTTCATGCCTCTGCCTCGTGCTTTAACCTTTTAGGTTCTGTGGTTTAGCACTTCATCGATTTTGTAATGTTCTTGATCATCGATGAGTTTGGCTGGTGGTGGAGGTGGTTTTTCTTGGTTTGGAAAGGCAGGTGTGATATATAGGTTTAATAATGTTTTATTGAAAACATCATGAATTTTCCAAGTTGCTGACAGTTGCAACTTGTATGCAGAGTTGCCGATCTTTTTGATTACTTTGAAGGGACCTGTTTGTTTGTCCGCCAGTTTTTGTTTTGGCCTTGGGAGATGGAGGTTTGTAGTATCCAACCAAACCTTGTCATTGGGTAAATACTCATGGCTGGCCCATTGGTGCATGTCATACTGTTTCTTCATTCCTGAAGCAGCTTTTTTGAGTGCTGACTTGGTTTCTTCATGGATCTTTGTCATTGTTATTGCAAAGTCTGTTGATGCCAGTGTTGTTGTGTGGACCCATCCTGTTTGCACAACTGGTGGGTTTCATCCATAGTTCACAAAGAACGGGGTTTTACCTGTTGCTGAGTGAATTCTGTTGTTATGTTGGAATGCTGCTAATGCGAGCCATTCCATCCAGTCATCTTGTCGGTAGCTGATGAACAGTTGCAAGTACTTTTTAATTTCTTGGTTGGCCCATTCTGTTTGGCCATCTGTCTGTGGGTGGTATGCCATCGAGGCATTCTACTTGATATTGAGGAGTCAGTACAAATCATCCAAAAATTTGAAGACAAATTGTGGTCCTCTGTCAGAGATGACTACTTGGGGCATGCTGTACTTTGCATACACTTCATCGCGTAGTATTTTTGCCCATCCCTCAGATGTCAATTCTGTTGAGCAGGCAATTGGAATGATCACTTTTGAGAAGCAATCGATGATGATGATGATTGTATCATAACTGTCACTTTTGGAAAGTCTGGTTATCATATCCACTGAAATGTGAGTCCATAGTGATGAAGGGACCTCATTTGGGTGGAGTGATGCTGGTTTGGGTTGTGTTGAAGTCTTGCCTCATTGACAAGCCTTGCAAGCTTTGACATATCAGGTGATATCATAGTCCATCTTGGGCCACCAATATTCCTGTAAGACCAGTTCTTTGGTCTTTGCGATCCTGGGATGTCCAGCCATTGCGTGATCATGGTATGTGGCGATGACATCACCATGGAGTTTTTGATCTCTGGGAATGTAGATCCGTCCATCATATCGGATCAATCCCCCTTCTTTTTTCAAGCCTTGCTCATGATTGAGTGATGTCGCAATTCTTTGATCCCATTTATGTGGATTCCTAGTGGCGCTCTTGATGTGTTCATGCATCTCTTCTTCTGTGGGCATTATCATTGCCCGGAAGTGTTCTGGTCATAGTAATATGACCTCTTTGTTGTCATCTCCTCCTTAGTTATGATCTGCTCTATGGCTGAGGAAATCGGCCTTCTTGTTTGCTACATCAGCTTTGTGGTGCAGCATGTATTTGTACTCAGATAGTTCTGTGACCCATCGAGCTTGTCTGCAGTTAAGCTTTTACAGTTGTCGGAAATATCAGAGATTCTGGTGATCTGTCCAGATCTCGAATGTGTGGACCGCTCCAATGAGATAATGCTGCCATTTGGCAAGGGCGAGCATTATGGCTAGGAGTTCTTTGTTGTAGATTTTGTAGTTGCACTCAGTGACTGTGAGCGCCTTTGACATAAATGCGACTGGTCGCCATTTATTGTCCTGCTCCTGTGAGAGCATGGCTCCAATCGCACCTTCGCTAGAGTTGGCTTCCACTCAGAATTTCCCATCTTGGCTCAGTATGGCCAAGATTATGTCTTCTGCTAATCAGCATTTAAGGTCGTTGAATGCTTCCCATTGGGAAATTCCCCAACTCCATGGGGAATTTCCGGTTAATTGTGTCATTGGCTGGACTATCTTGCTGTAGTCCTGAATGAACCAGCGGTAGAAGTTTGTGAATCCTAAGAAGGATTGAAGCTCTTTTTTCTTTGTCGGTTCCAGCCATTCGGTTACTCCTGCTATTTTGATGGGATCCATCCGAATGCTTCCTTTGCTGATAATGACACCGAGGTACTCTGTCTCTAGTACCTCGAACTCACATTTTTCAGCCTTGAGGAACAGTTGGTGTTTCCTCATTTGTGATAGTACTTATTGTACTATTAGTCGATGCTCCTCCTTGATCTTGGTCATGATGAGTATATCATCTAGATAGATTGTGACCTTTCCAGTGGCAATGAGATCTTTAAAGATGTCGTTCATCATCCACTGGAACATGGCCGGTGAATTGGTGAGTCCAAAAAACATTACCGTCAGTTCGAACAAACCATGGTTGGTTCGAAAGATGGCTTTCCATTCATCACCCTCTTTGATCCGTATGTTATTGTATCCCCACCGAACATCGAGTTTGGTGTAATATTTTGTGCCTTGAAGCTTGTCCATTAGTTCCGCAATCAAGAGAAGTGGGTAATGGTTCTTGATTGTCATTTCGTTCAGCTTCTGATAATCCTGTACTGGTTGGAGTTTCCCATCCTTCTTTTTGATGAAGAAGAAGGGTGATGCCATTAGTGATTTTGATGGCTGGATTCTCCCACTGGATAAGTTCTCTTCTAAGAACTTGTCCAGTTCCTGTTGTTCATTATTGCTAAGTGGATAACACTTGCAATCTAGGTTGGCATTGGCATTAGGAGTTAATTCGATTGCATGGTTCCAGGGTTTTACATCGGGTAGTTCATTGAAACTTTCTTTTTCAAATAAATCCCAGTAGTCATATGCCCATGTGAGCACCATTTCTTCAAATGTTTTTTCCTCCTTTCTAGCATTAGCCTTTGCCGCCAGGTCATTAGCATGGTGCATTGCTCGAATGCTAATGGCTCTTTGGAGATCGACAGCAAGTATTGTTTCACCATCTTCCATTTCTTCATTCCATCGATCCTCCAGATCTTCATCTGGTAATTCGAATGGAATTTTCCGGCAGTGACATCGAGCAAAAATGATGCATCCAGTTTTCCAGTTGATTAATGGATTGTATCTGATTAGTCAGTCATGTCTGAGGAATACTTTCCTGGTTCCTAGATCAGTCATGGCTAGGTCGATCCGTTATGAGTGATCGCCGATAGTGAGCCTAAGCTCTACATATTTGGTGATCGACCCTGCTTGGTTCTTTGTCCCATCTGTATTGTAGACGGGTATTAGGGCCATGGTTGCCCATGTAGGCAGTTGGTGCTTGACGACGAAAGCTCGATTGATGGAAATTCCTGTGCAGCCACTGTCAATCAGGGCAGTGACTGCATGGGTAGATCGAGACATTAATGTCTCAATCTGTGCCTTGGTTATGAGATCCTGTCCTGAGGATTTCATTCATCGAATGAACTTTCGTGGTCCACATAATTCGTCAAGCCATTCGAGTGCCCGACACCTTTCTGCTTTTCGCATTCTCCTGATTATGTCGTCAATCACCTCCTTGACATGGGTTTTGTGTACCCAATTCTTGAGTATGGCTGTTGCTGCTGTTTTATCCTTTGCATCTTTAATCACCCGCCAAGTCCATTCAGTATTGAATGGCTTGAGCCAGACTGTGGGGCTCGCTGCCCCTATTCGGCCCGAAGGCAATTGAGTCTGTTTCATATCTTTAGTTTGATGAACTTCTAATAATGATGTACCTTTATTAGGGCTCTCTGCCCTTCTTCAGCCCTTCGTTGGCACTTGAGTTCTAGAGGTCAGTTCCTTAGGTGATTCTGGTTTCTGAGTAATGGGGTCAGATATATTCGAATACACATATAATTTAGACATAGATGGTAATACTATAGAAGATGAAATGTCAGTCTGTCCAGCAGAATGTGACCCATTACTTATGTCCTTGGCTGAGGCAGTCGAATCACCTACTGCTCAGCTGTGTCTTTTACCTCCTCAGGTTCATCATCATTCCTGAGGTCCTGTGCTTCCTTTGTGAGTTTGGCAATCTGTGCTCTGATATCCTCCCATGTGCGTTTGTTCTTCTTCTCTGGACAGTTCCATGCCATGTGGTCTGATTGGCCACAATTAAAGCACTTCCCCTCCTTCTTGAGGTGATCTATGTCGACTTGCTTGCCTGTTCTGGTACTTGGGCTCTTATCAGTTTGCTTCCTGTCATTCTTGGAAGTTGGGGCTGAGCCGCCAGGCCTGGCGGATGTGGTTGCATGGGAGATGGAGGGCTTTGAGCCCTGTCCCTGGTATCTGTGTTGTTCCTACAGGTTTGTTGCTTCAGTCTTCTGTCGTTGTTGTCCTGTCACATTAGGACAATTCATGCCTTTCAATCATCGTACCCAACCAGGATGCTATGGCCAAGATCCAAGATGGTCTTTAGGTAGTGAGGTAGCACTCTCTGCTTCATATACTCAACCATCTGTCCTGAGTCAGTGATGTCCTCCTGGATTCCCACAAGTTTTCTGAGCCATTCCAACTTGTCAAAGTAATCAGATGCCACCTTGTCACCCATCTTGTATTCCTTCATCTTCACCTTGTGGACTTCCCAGACTGCTGGATCCGTGAACTTGTCATGGATCATCTGTTTCAGTACCGCCCAGATGGGGTACTGGTTGTGTTGTCAGGTGGTCAACCAGAAGTTAGGGGCCAATAGTACCCACTATACTTTTGCTTTGTCTTCGAAGTAGATGGTGGTATAGTTCACCTTGTACATGTCATGAAGGAAGTATGAGGCAAAGACCTGGAAATATTGGTCGCAGTCTATAAGGAATCGGTTAATATCGTCTGATGCTCCTTTAAAAGGAAGGGGCTCCTGCCCAAGTGTTGGCCTGACATTCAATATATGTGCCTTCGAATCAAGAGACGACATCAGATTCAGGAGTTCCCCCCCAGGGGGACTAGCCCAGTCCGTTGGGGGCCTTGGAAAAGAGTGTAAGGATCCATTATCAGTGACAGGGCTTCTTGGCGTCAGTGGTCCTTCCTTCTTGACGATCCACCCATCTTTGATGGTCCACCCTTGTGCTATTGCTTCAGGGTCATCCTTCTTCTCATTGGCAGGTGCTGACCTGGTTGCTTCATTGGGAGGTGGCTGTCCTCCCAGTAATCGGCTCTCTATGCCAGTCCATGGGTTCAGGTGATAGATCCTCGGCTGCCCATAGGAATGGGTTAGCCGAGATGCCATGCTGCAGATGGCTGACATTGTGAGTGAATATCTTGATGTCACCATTCGGATTGAGGATGCTGTGTTTGCCATCTTAGGCAGCATCACACTTGGCATCCATGGCATTGGTGCTTCTTGTTTGCTGAACCTTGGTCAATATGGTAGCATCGCCATCATCTGATAATGTAAGAAGCACTGATTGAAATTAAAAATGGCATGCTCAGTCACAGCATACTGTAAGATTTCCTTCTTCTCGACCTGATCAGCAGCAGTATACCTTCTTCCTAGAGATGATCGTAGCCAGCAATCATCCCTCTATAATTTGGCTACTTGTTCTTGATATAGCCAAATAAACTCCTCTTCTCGTGCCTCTCATTCCTGCCGTTTCCTTTCTTGTTCTTGGCATGTAGTCATGCTGACAATACTCCCCCATTCAAGGATGAGGTCCACTGCTCGGCCTTCTTGGTCCTCCCTCTCGGCCTTGTCGTCCTCTTCAGCCCCCCTGTCAGTGGTCCTCTCGAGGAGGGAACTGCCTTGCTGGCCGAAGGTTTCCAGGGTGGATAGGCTGGGGCTGAGTACTTGACTTAGCATCGTCAGGTCTGGGTCGAGCAGTAGGCTCCTGGTCAGACTGCTCCTTTTCTCCTTCTGCTGGTGGTGCCACTGCTCTGTGATACCGGTGGAAGTTTCTGTAGAAGTGGAGACGAAGGAAGAGGATGGTGATTGGCCCATCGAGGACTCTTTTGAGATCCCCAGTGGGGTCAATATGTTCATCGTCACCCCCGATTGATCTGAAGTCTGATGGTATCTTATCTTCCCAGATAGGGATATCGTCAGTTTCGGCGATGGTGTTTGTTCCATATGATAACAGGCAGTCATCATCGAGGAATGATGGCTGCCAGCAATGGTAGTCATCAGCATGGATGGTCCCAGCAACTGACCCTGTCCAGGGGTCAGAGCTACTGGTGGGAGTGACTGGTTCCTGAAACGGAGAGTTGGGAGCATTGATGAAGTTGGCAAGGGACTGAGGGGTCAGCCGTATTGGGTTTGGTACCACTGGACCACCCCTTCATAGGCCGGTTGCCTGTCCTCATTCCAATCTACTGGCAGCTCTTGATGCTGCTTATCAGTATTAGACCTCATTTCTGTTGGTGTCATCGAAGAAGAGGTCGGGACTACTGACTCTTGTTCCCCTTCCACTGCTCCTTGTGGTACTTCTGGCTGCTGGAGCCACCCGAATGGCATCCAGGGAGTCTCTAGCCTGGCACCCAATTCCAGACTGAGTGACAGTTGTTCTTGATGTGCTGCACTCAGAGGCAGGGTGGAGGGTGTTGGGTTGGGATCATCAAAACCCTGTAGCCCAAGGGTTTTCAGGGTCTTGGACGACTGCCAACCGGGGTCTTGGGGGGTATTCGTGTTGCTGCTGCTGCTGCTCCTCTTCTCTAAAACACCTTTGAGTCGAGCTCTCAGGCTCATCTTCTGTTTCTTCAGGGTGTTGGACAGAGTTTTGGACAGAGAGAGGGATGTCATGGAGGAGGAGGTCTGGTGTGACATTTCGGAAGATTGTACGAATGCGCTGAAATTCTTGGTAGTGTCGAATGGCCCAGGCGGTAATAGATTGGCATCCATAGCACAGCTGTATGATCACCAATAAACTGATCAGTGTTTCAATAATCGAAGCCAAGAGTTCGAAGAACTCATGAGTAAAGTTCAGGTCGGACGGATTTAAGGCAGAGGGCATTCAGTTCTCAAAGTGTTTTAGGCTTGAGAAGGAAAGCGAGAAGTCTCAAACTAATTGTTAAGCCCAAATTCCACATAACTAGAGACATGTGATAAACTGACAGAATCTCACACTTCGGGTTATACTGTCAGAGTTCACTTGTGTGTGACTAGCATTGTGTTGTCAAGGCGTTTGCAGTTTGCTCAAGATGAGATGGTGAAGTAAAACTTTAGTTTGAGACTGAGGTGTTACAGCGAGAACTAAGCTACTTAAATACTGTTCTGTTATCGTGCTATAAATAACTGTTCACAAAAGATATTGTCTGCTGTAGAGCTGTTTCCCCTACTGTTGCCAGGCTCTTCCACAAAAGCTGTTGTCTTGCTGCAGAGCTGTGGTTGTGCACTGCAATTGGGGACAAAAAGAGCATTGTCTCTCCCTTCTCAGCACACAGCAGTGCGATAGGAGAATGACTGACTGGGTTGCTGAGCTAAGCATTCTCACAGTCATAAGCACTGGCCTAAGCACCCTGACTAAGCAGAGATAGGGGTCATTTCCGAGGGAAAAGAAAGAAAAATAGAAAGAAAATAGGAAAAATCATAACATCTATAATGCTGACAGAACAAAAAACTAGGCTGGCTCAATTACCAAATTTGTTGAGCTCAGACTCATAATTGGTGATCATTTTGAATGAATTGACTTGGCCATCACAGACCTCAGAACTAAGGAAATCTTTCTTGGCCATGACTGGTTGATACATTATAATCCATTAATCAACTGAAAGACCAGAAGAGTTATATTTGCAAGGTGCCAATATTGAAAAAATCTTATTCAAACTGCCTAATGAGGATCCAGAAGATCAGTGGGATGAGGAGATAGAGGATAAAGAAACCATCATCACCATTGATCTACAGCATGAGATGCATCTCTGAGCAATTCACCATGCTAACAATTTGGCAGTCAGGGCTAACAAACACAAGGGAAAAACCTTTAAAGAAATAGTATCTGAATGAGTGTATAATTTCAGAGACTTGTTTGAGAAAGAGAGTTTTGACAAACTACCAGAGCCAAAACTGTGGGATCACATGATCAAGCTAGTCCTGAATGCAGACATCAATCTGGATTGAAAAATCTATCCTCTCAGTAATAATGAACAATAAAAACTCAACAAGTTTCTAGATGAAAACCTATCCAGTAGATGAATCTGACCATTGAAATCCCCAATGGCCTCACCATTTTTCTTTGTAAAAAAAAAAGATGGAAAACTCTGATCAGTTCAGAACTATCAAAAGCTTAATAAAATGACCATCAAAAACTGATACCCTCTTCCACTAATCTTGGAACTGATGGACAAACTCCAAGGAGCTAAGTACTACACCAAACTTGATGTTTGGTGGGAGTACAACAATGTCCACATCAAGGAGAGGAATGAATAAAAAGCAGCCTTTTAGATGAACTAAGGACTATTTGAGCCTACTGTTATGTTCTTTGGGCTCACCAACTCCCTGGCAACTTTCTAATAGATGATGAACAACATCTTTAAGGATCTCATCTCCACTGGAAAGGTCACTATATACCTTGATGACATTTTAATTATGTTAAAGATGAAGGAGAAATACAGAAGACTAGTACAGCAGGTGCTAGCTCTCATGAGAAAGCATAAATTGTTTCTCAAGGTGGAGAAGTGTGAGTTTGAGGTACTCAAAACTGAATATCTCAGAGTCATTATCAGTGAAGAGAGTATTAGAATGGATCCCATCAAGGTAGCAGGAGTAATGGAATGGCCAGAACTGATCAAGAAGAAGAAGCTACAGTCATTCCTCAGGTTCACAAACTTCTATCAGTGTTTTATCCATGATTACTGCAAGATCATCTGACCAATGACCCAGTTAACCAGCAATGCTCTCTGGACCTGGAGACTCTCACAACAGGCCACTTTTGATGATCTCAAACAACAACTTGCTGAGGACATCACTCTCACCATCCTGACATAGGAGGGACAGTTTCACATTAAGGCTGACTTGAGCCAAGAAGCAATCAGAGCCATTCTATCTCAGGAACCAGATAAGAAATAGCATCTGGTCACATTCCTCTCCAAAGTACTCAGTGCCACCAAATGAAATTACAAAATCTATGACAAGGAACTCCTCACCATCATGCTCACCCTGGAGGAATAGTGACACTATTTGATCAGAGCTATGCAGACTTTTGAGATCTAGATGGATTATCAGAATCTGTGATACTTTTGACAGCCTCAAAAATTGAACCATCAACAAGCCTGATGGGTTATGGAGCTCAGCCAATACCAGTATATGCTCTATCACAAAGCAGGCACTGCAAATAAGAAGGCTGATCTCCTCAGTCATTGTGCAGATCACAATCAAGGAGAAGATGATAAGAAAGAAGTGACATTACTATAGCTCAAACACTTCTGGGCTATGATAATGCTGATGAAGAAGAAAATACATGAACAAATCAAAAGTGCAACTCAAGATAATCACAAGTGGGATCAGCAGATAGCTCTCTCACTCAACCACAAGTGTGGAATGACCAAGAAGAATGGCCTCATCCACTATGATGGGTGAGTTTACATCCCTCAGGACTAAGGACTTCATGGTGAAATCATCACTATGTGTCATGACCATGCAACTGCTGAGCATCCTGATGTTGCTAAAACCAAAGAATTGGTACTATAGGAATACTGGTGGCCTAAGATGGGCAATGATATTGCTGCATATGTTAAAGCATGCAAAGTCTGTCAATAGAGTAAATCATCAATGTAAGCCTAGACTGCACCACTTCACCTAAATGAAATTCCATTGACACCATAGACCCACATTTCAGTCAACATGATTACCAGACTACTAAAATGCAACAGCTATGATGCTATTATCATTATAGTTGATCAATTCTTAAAGGCAATCATTCTGATCACTTGTTCAACAGAATTGACTTTCGAGAGATGAATGAAAATCTTATGTGATGAGGTCTATGCCAAATACAGCATGCTTCAAGTAGTCATCTTGAATAGAGGACCACAATTCATCTTCAAGTTCTTAGATGACCTCTACCATCTCCTGTATATCAAATGAAACACTTCAACCACATATCATCCACAGACTGATGGTCAAACAGAATGAGCCAATCAAGAGGTGGAAAAATACCTCTGACTCTTCATCAACTACCATCAAGATGATTGAGTGGAATAGCTGGCCCTCACTGCCTTCCAGCACAACAACCAAGTACACTCAGCCACAGGAAAAACTCCATTTTTCATCAATCATGGTCAATATCCTAATGTGGTGCAAATAGAGTGACATCAAACCACCACTCTCATATCCACCAATTTCACCACCACTATGGCAACTATTCATAAAGAAACTAAAACAGCTCTTGAAAAGACTGCAAATACCATGAAAAAACAATATAACTATCACTGTCATCCTGCACATATATATTCAATGAATGACAAAGTCTGGTTAGACATGACCAATCTTCATCTCTCATGTCCAAAGTGCAAACTAGCTGACAAGCACACTGGCCTATTTCTGGTCATAGCTAAAATTGGGGCCAGCACTTATAAACTTTGTCTTCTATCCATGTGGAAGGTACATAATGTCTTTAATAAGACATTATTAACCCCATATATCAAACCAGCATTCTCTAATCAAGAACAACCACCATCTTCACTCTCTGACCTCATTGACAATAAGAAACACTATAAGATCAATCAAGTATTGAATCATAAACTATGAAAAATCAAGGCAAGAGATGATGGTATGACCTCAATGACTGATTACCTTGTCAGTTGGAAGAGATATAGATCTGAATCCAACCAGTGGGTGAATGAAAAGCTAATGAATGCTGATGATGCTATACAAGACTACGAATTAACTCTAAATTAAGCTATTAAGATGATGGTCTTAAGGAGAGGGTAATGTTATAATTTTTCACCTTATTCTATTTTCTTTTCTTGATTAACCCCTATTTATGCTTAGTCAGAGTGCTAGCACAAGTGCTTAAGACTGTGAGACAAAGCTTAGTCATCACAACTAGCCAAGTTGGTCATTGTCTTTTAATGCAACAATGTTGCCTGACAACACACAACTATTCTTTTATATACAGTAATGATGCCTGAGGACAATAAGCATAAAAGACTCAGCAATACACAATTAGTAGTAGTATATTTAGATATGACTTGTACAGTATTTAAGATGATTCACTCTTGCTGGTAAACCCCAGCTTTGAGCTAAAGTTTATTCACACCATTCTATCCTCAAGCTGATTCTCTTTGGCCTTGTGACACACCAATCAGTTTATGCATCAGTAAACTCAGCTGATCTTCTGAAGTGTGAGGAGACTAGGCTGTTTATTATATATATCTGTTCATGTGATGCTTAGGTCTAACAAGCATTTATTACAACTCTCAATCTCACTGACAACTTCTTTAAGCTTTTAGCTTTCATCATTAGAATGCTTCTAGACTTGCTGGCAATCATATAGCTTTGTTGAGGATGACAATCAGTAGCAATGTGGGTAGTCAGACATTACCAAGCTTTTCAATAGATATAATAAATTTTATACAATGTCACACCTGATCTTCTCTTCCATGACATCTCTCTCTCTATCTGAGTCTTCTTCCAGCCTCTGCTCAGACCTGTACCTCAAACTGAGTCTAGGGGAGTGTATTTATAGAGTACTCAGAAAAAAGAGAAATGTTATAATTTTTCTCTATTTTCTTTTTCTCTTCCACAAGGGTAACCCCTATTTATGCTTAGTCAGAGTGTTTAACCAAGCACTTAAGACCATGAGACAAGGCTTAGTCATTACAACTAGCCAAGTTGATCATTGTCTTTCGATGCAATAATAGTGCACAATTGTTCTTTTATGTACAGTAACAGCACCCAAGGACAATGGGCAACAAGGATTTAATAACACATAATAAGCAGTAGTATATTTAGATATGACAGGTACAGTATTTAAGCCAGCTTGCTCTTGCTGGAAACCCTAGCTTTGAGCTAAAGTTTATTTATACTATTCTACTCTCAAGCCATCCTTTTAGCCTTGTGACATAATAACCAGATTACACATCAGTGGACTTGACTGATCTCCTGAAGTGTGAGGAGACTAGGTCATTTATCATGTGTATCTGCTCATGTGACACTTAGGCATAACAATTAGCTCAAAGCTTTCTCTTCTTTTTCCTCATGCTCAAAGTGCAAAGGAAACCAAATACTCTCTATCAACCCATCAGATCTGAATTTTGACTGAGAGTTCTTCAAACTCCTCTCTTCCATCATCAGAATATTATTAGGATTATTGGTGATCATCCAGCTATGCCAAGGATGCTATTCAATCACTGCCTGGGCCATCCAACATTATAATGAGTTCTAACACATTCAACATATCCTATGGAATGTAACCTCCGACCTCCTCCTATATGACATCCCCAAGTTCTGATGAACATTCCACCAGCCCCCAACAAGTCTCTTACCTGAAGCCAGGCTTAGCAGCCTGAATTAAGGGGATGTTCAGAAGGAAGAAAGACACCAATACTCTCTACAATGACCCAGCAGAGACTGAGACCCTCATCTCACAGGATTCCAAAATTCATGAGTTGAAGGACCCCCATCTGATCACAAGGATGAAAACATCTCAGAGGACTTCTTCCAGCAGTCTTTCTCCCCTAACTCTGCCACCACCTCTCAAACTGGAGGGATTGCTGACCATGCAAGAGACTCTCTTGATACCACTCAGTTGGCTATAAGATCCCAACAAATGATATCTCAAAGCCAGTCTAACAGCCCCACCATCTCTCTCTCCTGCTTGGTTGGAACTAGCAGTGAGATGAGAAGGACATCCTTGGTCTTTCTCAATGATGAGTGCTGAAACTGAGAAGCCTGGGATGAAGTCATTCACTGATACTTCTCCACTTGGGACATGAACATCCTATTCAACTATGATGAGGCCCTCCAACAAGAAGAGCAGCAACAGTGCACTATACTGCAGCCAGTTCTCAGCAAGCTTGAGGAGCACATCCTCGAAGCAGAAAGACAGAGGCAGGAGGCCAAGGAGTATGATAGGCAGCATTAAGAGGAGCAGTGAGTCATCGAAAGAGCTCAACTGGAGAGGGCTAACAGCCCCAACTGGTATGAACTCCAGCTCAAGGTCACATCTATACTTGTGCTAGTATGCACAGACCAATCCCTCTCAACCCCAATATTCTGAGAGTCTGATACTGACTCTGACCTCTAGAGTGAAAACTAGTGGTGGAATGAGACCATCACAGCCAGAAGGACCTCTTTATGCCCTCCAACCCCACAATATCCCCCTCTCTGAAGAACTCCCAGTGCTGACACTACATTTGGTGATGATAAGTTTATCCTTGGGCACTATGGACTATGAGTACCCAGGACTGCCTATATTCCTGCCTGAGTACTCCAGGGATTCCTCAGGAGTTGGGTGGTTGGGCAGCTCCTCAATAACAGGTATAGAAGAAATGTCCAGCTTTATCATGAGTGAGTAGAGATAATGAGAGTGACAGGAGGAAATCAGTATGACACCGATATCAGAAGACAGCCAGCTGCCACCTACTGCAGCACCTCAAATGCCTCAAGCCCCACTGCTGGCCTCAGCACTCAGCCAGGATAGTGGGATAACAGCACAACTGCCAGGAGCCAAAGAGAGTTTCTATGACCTGCTCACTGACTTTTCCCTCGAGAAAGGAGAGGATGACAAGGGCATGAAGGATGAGAAAACTGAGAGCAGTGACCCACTCCATGTTGGGGGGGACCTCACTTACACACTACAGAAAGACACAGATAAAGAAGAACTGGAAAGGGTGATACAAGAGGCAAGAATGCAGGAGTATCAGGAATTCTATCTGCAGGGAGTCAACTTTTTATGGCATGATGCCACCTGGATAGCATTGCAATTAAGACAATTATATTTGCACTCTTCCACTAATGAAAAGACAGAAATCTTGAGACATGTGGCAACCAACTATACTGCCATCCAATACAACAAATGACACCCTGAAGACTAGATCAGCAGGCCACCAACATATCAAATACTAAAACTAATACAACTAATACTGAAGACACCACTCATCATCCTAAAATGAGCTGCATACATGGCACTCTCCATTCAGAGTACATTCTCATACTCTGCACCCTCCTCTTGGTCAACAGCAACTCAGCTGTCCTGATCCTGACTTCAGCCAAGTAACTCACCTATTTTTTACCAAAATCCATGGACTGGCAAAGGAAGCTGAATGTTAAGCACTCAGCCTCTGTCTGATGAAGCGAGTGGAAGTGGTGCTGAGAAGGAATCAGTACAGGATGACCCTGAAGCAGTATGACTCAGATTCACCATCTGAGATGGGGTCATTGTATGAAAAGAAGAATTATCAAGAGAGAGCCCCATCACCAATGATAACTCACTTCACTTCTTTCCTGGGCCTTCACATGAATGGCAGTGACCCCCATTTTCAGAATGCCCAATCTGATGGGCACCTTACCCAATGACATGGCAGTCCTCCAATGCAGTCCTGATTTATTACAGAAGCCTCAATCATTCAAAGGGGCCTCTGATAATATTGACTGCTTTCTTGTCAACTGCAAACAATACTTTGAGGTCTACACTGGATACCTAGAGACTAACATGAACAAGATGGTCTTTGCCATCTCATACCTAGAAGAGAAGATGAAGACATGGTGGATTCTCATTTCCCTGAACTTCTGATTATCAACTTGAGAGCACTATTGATACCTCTCATGGCTCATCTTCAAGCAAATGCTCCACAACAAATTTATTGAACCTGCAGTACAAGAAGTACACAAACAGAAGATCAAAGAGTATAAGATAGATGACAAGGTGGCTACTGATTACTTTGATGAGTTGAAATGACTTGCCAAACTTGCTGGAATTAGAGATGATACAGCCAATGATGGCCAAATGGTTGAGGCTCTTAAGAGAGGAGTCCCCTCCTCATACATCATGATGATCTCTGCAATTGGCATCAAAGCTCTGATGCTGGTTGATTATGATGAATGGAAAGAATGGATCATGGAGGTGTACAAAGAGTGTCAAAGACAGAAAGCAGAGTCAATGATGCTGCAAGATTATTTGAAGAAGTCAACTCTGCCAACCCCAAATGGCTCCAAACCATTGGAGACAACTGCTGGGAAAATATTGGGACCCTCAATGGTCTCAGCCTATGGTGCACAAAAGACCAGAACTGGAACCACATATACCAGCCAGAGAAAGCCAATGGACATTGACCACATGAAGAAGGAAGGAAAGTGTTTCAATTGTGGTCAGAAGAGACATATGGTGAGAGACTGTCTGAAGAAGAAGAGGACCTGAGAAGACATCAGGGCACAGATCACTGACTTTCAGAAAGAAGAAGAAGAGCTTAGTGCAGAAACCAAAGTGGAGAAAGTAAAAGATGCAGCCAGCCAGTGAGTGATTCCACTGGACTGGCCAAGGAACTTTATAGTGTGCAATCTCCAGCCACTAGCTGGACTGATAGTATTTCTGTAGTTACTCCTATGCCTACCCCTATTGCACATTTGAATATACCTCAGTTTCCTATCTTGCACATCAATGAATTGCAAAAAGAAACTCAAGTGCCTCAGAGCCAAACAGGGGCAGTGAGCCCTGCTGTTTGGCTCAAACTGTTTGACACTGAATAGACTTGGAGAGCAGTTAAAAATGCCAAGGATGAAGCCACAGTGAAAGCCATGCTCAAAAACTGGGTCCATCAAACCTGAGCTGAAGAAGTAATCAATGAAATAGTAGAGGGAATGAGAAAAGCCAAAAGGTGTCAGGCTCTGGAGTGGCTTGATGAACTTTAAGGATCATGAAAATATATTTGATGGTCCAAGACTCCAGAGCAAGATCTGATCACCAAAGCTCAAATCAAGATGCTTACTTTCCATTCAACCTATGCTATCACCACACTGATAGACAGTGGCTGCACTGGAAGTTCAATCAACTGTGCTTTCATTGACAAGCACAAGCTTCTGACTCACACCACAGCAGCACCAATTCTAGTCTACAATGCTGACAGCATAAAAAACCAAGCCAGCTCAATCACTGAATTCGTCAAACTCAGACTCATGATAGGCAATCATTCAGAATGAATCGATTTGGCTGTAACTGACCTTGGAAGCAAGGAAATCTTTCTCAGTCATGATTGGTTAATATGTCATAATCTGCTGATCAATTGAAAAACTGGAAGGATCACATTCATTAGATGCAAATGCCAAAAAATCCCATTTGAACTACCTGATGAGGACTCCAATAACCAATGGGATGAAGAGATGGAGAATGGAAAGATAATCCTCATCATGGATCTGCAGAAGGAAATCCATATTTGAGCAGTTCACCATGCCAATAACCTGGCAGCAAAGGTGAACAAACAGAAGCAAGAAAAGATGTTTGAAGAGATGGTACCAGAATGAGCATGAGACTTCAAGGATCTATTTAAGAAGAAAAATTTCAATAAACTTTCTGAACCCAAACCTTGGGATCATGTGATTGAATTGATCTCAAATGCCAACACCAACCTCAACTGCAAAACTTATTCTCTTGAGAACAATGAGCAGTAGGAGCTCAACAAGTTTCTTGATGAAAACTTGTCAAGTGGAAGGATCTGACTCTTGAAATCACCTATGGCATCACCATTCTTCTTTGTCAAAAAGAAGGATGGCAAGCTTTGCCCAGTTCAAAATTACTGAAAACTTAATGAGATGACCATCAAAAATTGATATCTCCTACTGTTGATCTTGGAACTAATAGACAAACTCCAAGGTGCAAAGTACTACACCAAGCTTGATGTCCAATGGGGGTATAACAATATCTGAATCAAAGAGGGTGATGAATGAAAGGCAGTGTTCAGGACCAACCAGAGATTATTCAAACCTATGGTAATGTTCTTCAGACTTACCAACTCTCTGGCAACATTCTAATAGATGATGAATGATATATTCAAAGACCTCATCACCACTGAAAAGGTAACCATTTATCTGGACAACATTCTCATCATGTCAAAAACAAAGGAGGAGCATCAGAGACTGGTCTGTCAGATACTAACCCTCATGAGAAAGCATAAATTATTCCTCAAGATGGAGAAATATGAATTTGAGGTACTTGAAACTGAGTATCTCAGAGTCATCATTAGCAAAGAGAGTATCTGAATGGATCCCATCAAGATAGCAGGGGTAATAGAGTGGTCAGAACCAGTCAAAGAAAAGGAATTGCAGTTATTTCTTGGATTCACAAATTTCTACCAATGATTTATCTGAGACTACAGCAAAATTGTCTGACCAATGACTCAATTAACTGGCAATGCCCCCTAGACTTAGGGTCTCTCTCAACAGGCAGTGTTCAATGACCTCAAATGGTGACTAGCCAAGGACATAGTCCTGGCCATCCTGACACAGGAAGGGAAGTTTCACATTGAGGCTGATTTGAGTGAGAGAGCAATAGGAGCCATACTTTCTCAACAACAGAATGGGAGGTGGCATTCAGTCACATTTCTGTCCAAGGCACTCACAGTCACCAAACAAAACTATGAAATCTATGACAAGGAGTTACTCGCTATCATGCTAGCTCTAGAGGAATGGCAGCACTATTTGATCAGAGCTGTCGAAGTTTTTGAGATCTGGACAGATCACTAAAACCTCCAATATTTCTGACAACTGCAAAAACTGAATTGCTGACAAGTGAGGTGAGTGACTGAACTCAGTCAATATCAATACATGCTCCATCATAAAGTGGGGATAGCAAACAAAAAGACTGATCTTTTTAGCTGACACATGGATCATGATCAAGGGGGGACTGATAATGAAGGCATGATATTATTATGACCTGAACATTTCAGAGCCATAATAATACCAATAGAGGAAGAAATCCATGAGTGGATCAAAAGCACAATACATGACAGTCACAAATGGGACCAATGCATGGCTCTATTGCTCAATCATAAATGAGGAATGACAAAGAAAGGGGGACTGATCTGATATGATGGTTGGATCTACATCTCTAGAGACAGGGAGCTTCAAGGTGAAATTATTACCACCTGTCATGATCATGCCACTGCTAGTCACTCCAGCATTGCTAAAACCAAAGAGCTGGTACTCTGGGAATACTGATGGCCCAAGATGAGCAATGATATTATCACTTATGTCAAAGCATGTGAAGTCTGTCAATAAGGCAAATCATCAACACAAGCTTGGGCAGCACTGCTTCACCCCAATGAGGTCACATTATCACTATGGACCCACATCTCTGTCAACATGATCACTGGCCTCCCAGATTGCAACAGCTATAACATCATCCTTGTCATTGTCAATTGATTCTCAAAAACTATCATTCTGATTGCCTGCTCAACAGAGTTAACTTTAGAAGGATGAGCAAAGATTTTACAAGATGAGGTCTATGCTAAATATAGCATGCCTCAAGTGGTCATCTCAGATCAGGGACCTCAATTCATCTCCAAGTTCTTGGATGACCTCTATCACCTCTTAAACATCAAACAAAATGCATCAACCACATACCACCCTCAGACTAATGGACAAATGGAATGTGCAAACCAGAAAGTTGAAAAATACTTGTGCCTCTTTATCAACTATCAACAGGATGATTGGGCCAAATGGCTAGCTCTTGCTGCCTTTCAACACAACAATTGCATATATTTGGCCACTGAGAAAACACCCTTCTTCATCAACTTTGGTCAGCATCCTTGTGTTGTGCACACTGAATGAATCCATACCACAACCTCTGCCTCTTCTGACTTTGCTACTGTTATGGCAAACATCCATACAGAAACCAAGATGGCACTTGAGAAAGCCACAACCATAATGAAGGTGCACTACAACAAACATCATCATCCTGCCCATGAATATTCAGTCAATGACAAAGTCTGGCTGGATACAACTAACCTTCACCTCCCACATCCAAAGCACAAATTGGCAGACAGTGGATCAGCCCCTTCACAATAATTTCAAAAATCAGAGCCAATGTCTACAAACTGCAACTTCCATCCACATAGAAAATACACAATGTCTTTAATGAGATATTGTTAATGCTCTACATTGCTCCTGCCTTCCCAAACCAGGAATGCCCACCTCTTCCACTATCTGACTTTATTGATGATGAAGAACATTATGAAGTTGACCAGGTCTTGAACTATAAACTTCAAAAAATCAGGGCAAAAGGCAGTGGGATGATGATGACCATTGACTATCTTATTAGCTGGAAGGGCTATAGACCCAAATCAAACCAATGGGTAAATAAAAAACAGATGCATACAGATGATGCAATACATGACTATGAACTCTCCTTAAATTAAGCCATCAGGATAATAGTCTTAAGAAGAGGGTAATGTTATGATTTTTCTCTATTTTCTTTTTCTCTTCCATAAGAGTAACCCTTATTTATGCTTAGTCAGGGTATTTAACCAAGTGCTTAAGACCATGAGACAAGGCTTAGTCATCACAACTAGCCAAGTCGATTATTGTCTTTCAATACAATAACAGCATACAATCATTCTTTTATATATGGTAACAGTGCCTAAGGACAATGGGCAACAAGGACTTAACAACACATAATAAGCAATAGTATATTTAGATACAACATATACAGTATTTAAGCCAGCTCACTCTCACTAGAAACCCCAGCTTTGAGCTAAAGTTTATTCATACCATTCTACTCTTGAGTCACCCTTTTGGCCTTGTGACATAATAACCAGATTATATATCAGTGGACTTGACTGATCTCCTGAAGTGCAAGGAGACTAGGTCATTTATCACATGTATCTGCTCATGTGATGCTTGAGCATAACAAGAAAGGACACTGATACTCTCCAAGACCAGTTAGATCCAGTAGCAGAAACTAGGACAATCACCTCACAGGGTTCAGAAACCCATAAATCCTGCCTCTGGTCTCAGACTATGAGAACAAGAATCTCTCCAATGACTTCTTTGATGATGAACCATCCTCCAACCCTTCTACTGCTCCAATTGAGCATGAGATTGGAAACTGTGCTCAGGACTCTCTTGATGCCACTTGAGTGGCTTCAAGACCCCAATCCATTTCACCCACAGACTCTGGATATGATTCACTCTATGCAACTCTGAAGTCAAGCCTGACACTCTCCCAACATAGAGGCACAGACTACAAAAGTGAGAGAAAAGACTTCCAGAGACCAACAGTTGCAGATGTAATAGAGAGAGATGCAAGAGATTTCACCAAAGAAAAAATATAGACTGCAAGAGAAGAAGCTGACCTTGAGTGGGCCAAAGCTGAGCAAGCCTGAAGACGGAACTTACATGATGAGGAGTAGTATAATCACCAGTTTAGGTGGCAACAGTGCAAACTTGAAGCAGCCACCTGAGGCTCAGAGAGCCTCAGCTGATACAGACTATGAACAGAATCTACTGCCTCCTCTTTCAGAGAGCCCAGTACCTCCACCAGTACCTACCTGTGGGCAGGGTCAGCTGAAGCTATTACTCCTAGTGAGGCCACTAAGAGGCACACTTATCCCTCTATCAGAAGAAACTCTAATTCTCTCACTATTACCAATACAGATACTATTCCCTTCCACACTGACTCTGTACTCAACATCTATGGACTTCAAGTCTCTCTCAATGCCTATGTCTCTGACTGAGAGTTCTGAAGATTCCTTGGTGAAAGAATCACAGCTTTCTTCCTCAATCTATAGTTTTATCAAAACTTCTGCTGATATCACTGTGAACTGGAGAAACACTGAATGCAAGGTGGCCACTGAAGCAATGCTGGAATCAGTGTTGGACCTGTTGAGCAGCCTTCTACTTGATCTGGTCACAGTACTGTCAACCAAAACAATAATCAGCTTTCTGATGATGGTTTGGCCCCAGGATCCTCTCACCTATGACCTGCTTAATAACTACCTTGCTAAGGACAGTGAGAAAGAGGAGAAAGACATGGATGAGGGCATGGAGAGGATACAGAATGTCTCTCTTAAATGAGGGCAGTGGGAATACTCAGAAGAAGAAACTGATGAGGAAGCTTTGGCTGAGAAAATTCAGTGCAGTCAGGAGGAATATGGGAATCTATATAAGGAGGGAGTATATTTTCTATAGAAGGATGCTCAGTGGCTGGCCTCAGACATGGGGTGAAAGTATATTTATTCAGATAACAACAAACAGTGGGATATTGTACAATATTCCACCACCAAGTATGCTATTGATATTTATAATAGAAGGCATCTAGAAGACCAACTCAGCAAATTGCTGAAGTACAAATCAAAATATGACATTCAACCTATACTGTAGACTCTGTCTATAGCCCCAAGGCAAGCTATCTATATGGCTCCATCTTTTCAAACAATCAGGGGCCAATATTTCTACTCCACACTATTGATCCAATCATTGGCAGCTCAGCTTTTTCAGTTCTGACCTCAATCAAACACTTGATCCACTAGCTTCTAAAACCTGTGGACCAGCAAAGGGAGCTGACTCCTCAGTGGACAGCCACCTCCTGATGAAGCTGAAGGAAGCAGCAAACATCTGGTCAAGGATGACTCAGAGGCAATTCACCTCAGATTCACTGTATGAAACAGAGTAATTGTGTGAAAAAAAGCAGGATCAATAAGGAGCCCAGTCATAGATGATAATTCCCTCCATTCATTCTCCAGACTGCCAACTGAGTGGTGTCACCCCTCCTTTGATCAATGGCCAAACCTGATGGGGCTATTATCTAAGAATGCCACCATCTTGCAGTGCCACCCTGATCTACTTAGGAAACCCCACCTCTTTAAGAGTGTATCTGATAATATAGACTGATTTCTCATTGACTGCAAGCAAGATTTCAAAGTATACATTGCTTTTCTTGAGACCAACATGAACCATGTTGCATTCACCTCCTCATATCTTGAAGACAAGACCAAGATGTGGTGGATTCTAATTTTCTTCAACTTCTTTTCTATAATCCAGCAGTATTATCAGATGCTGTCATAGCTGGTCTTTAAACAAATGTTCACTGACAAATTCATTAATCTGATGGTGTAAGTGGTTCATAAGACAAAGATCAAGGAGTATAAGATGGGTGACAAGTTGGCCACTGAATACTTTGATGAACTAGAACAACTTGCCAAACTCACTGAAATCTGGAATAATACTGATAACAATATAAGGATGGTTGAGGCTCTCAAGTGGGGCACTCCACTGTTCTATATCAAGATGAACATCCTGAAGAGGTATAATATATGAAAGAAACAGATTGTTGAGATGTATAAGGAATGACAGTAGCAAAAGGTGGAGCAAACAAACCTACAAGAATACCAGAAACCAACTTAACTCATGAACTTAAAGCCTGGCAATCAAGCTGGCACTAGCAAGACCAACACATCATCAACTAGTACTCTGACATATAGTGCTCAGAAGATAGGCACTGAAACTACATACACTGAAACAAGAAAGCCAATGGACATTGACCACCTCAAGAAGAAAGAAAAATGCTTCAACTGTGGCCAAAAGAGTCACCTATTATGGGACTATCTAAAGAAGAAATGAATCTGTGAAGACATTTGGGTGCAGATTGCTGAGTTGCAGAAAGAAGCTGAAGAACTTAGGACAGAAATAAAGATTGAGAAGGTAAAAGATAGGGCTAACCAGTAAATGGTCCTACTGGATCAGCCAAACAGAACAGTGTGTCAAATGTAGCTGCCAGACAGACTAATAGTGCCTCTGTAGATACAAATATGTTTAAATTATCTGCACATTTGAATATACCCTTTTCTTCAACTACCACACATACACTAGAGAGACCACTAGAAAGAACTCAACTGCCTACAGGCTGAACAGAGGGAGAGACTCCCACTAGATGGCTCAAACCATTCAACACTGAATAGACCTGGAGAGCTATTAAAAATGCCAGGACAGAGGAAGAAGCAAAGGCAGTACTCAAGAACTGAATATACAAGACCAGAATAGAAGAAGTAATCAATGAGATAGTTGAAGAAATGTGATGGGCTGAACAATGCTGAGCCTTGGAATGGCTTGATGAACTTCATAGATCCCAAAGATGCATTTGACAAACAAAGATCCTAAGATAGGTCTAACAACCAAGGCTCAAATTGAAATGCTCACCAATTGATCAGTGCATGTGGTAACCACCTTGATTGATAGTGGATGCACTGGTAGTTCCATTAATCAGGCTTTTGTCAACAAGCACAACCTTCCAATCTGAGCCACCATGGCTCCAATCCCCATATATAACACCAATGGAACAAAAAACCAAGTAGGCTTAATCACTAAATTCATTGAGCTATAACTCACCATCAGTGATCACTCTAAAAGGATTTATCTAGCAGTCACAGACCTAGAGACTAAAGAGATGTTTTTGGGATACAACTGGCTGATATGTCATAATCTGCTAGTCAACTGGAAGACTGGATGAATCACTTTTACACAATGCAAGTGTTAGGCCTGAGTGACATATGAACTAGAACATGTGGTAAATAAGTGTTGTATCATATTTATACAATCATGCTTAAATTCAATAATGTGTTTGTAGGTGTTATATTTCAAGGTCAATACAAGTAGTTGACTCAAGATAAAGTGGTAAAATAAAGGATAGTTTGAGACTAGAGATCCATAGTGCTGTCTATGCTACTTATATACTGCTAGGTCTGTTGCTAAATATACTGCTACTAATTATAAGTATCTGCACTATAGTACTCATTGTTCTGGTGAGTCAATATTATCTATAAAAGGCTTGTTGTGCTGTTGTTAGAGTATCACTATAAGTCAAGAGACAATGGGCTGATTATGCTGACCAAGATTGTCTCATGGTTTTAAGTGCTGGTATAGATGCTCTGACTAAGCATAAATAGGGGTGTTATAATTTTTTCCCATTTTTTATTCCTTTTTATGAATTAACCTCTATTTATGCTTAGTCAGAGTGTTAAGAATGTGCCAATTGAGTGGGCTTGAGTGCACATGTGGGGTCTGGTGGAGTGTATGAGTGTTGATGAAGCTATTAGCAATGTCACCCTTGAGTTGGAGCCCAAGGATCTGGATGGGCAGAACAGAGTTCCATCAGGGAAGTGAACAGGAATATCCTTCAGAGTGGAATCCGATGGACGAGATAGAGAGTAGTTGAGGTGAGTGCGAAGTGCAGATGGCTTATCCAAGTTAATATTCAAACTGAGTAGTTATGATAATGTATATAGCTTTATATACTAATAGTAGCTAATTCCGAGTTGGGTTCCATTGGATTCCAGTGTCAGTATTCGCTACTGAGTTCAGGATCTAGATATTACAATGTGAAATATGGATGTGAAATGATAATGGTGAAATGAAATTGGTAGGTAATGGGAAGCGGCCAGAGTCCAGTGGATAGTGTGATTGGATTCATAGTTGGTTGAGGTGACACAGAGGCTGGTGGCATGTGCATAACAGTATCCCCCCCTTAGCATTCTTGCCTTCAAGAGTGCAGATCCCAATAGCCAGTGAGGCCACATAGAAAATTGTTGGTGGCTGTGAGAGTTTTGCAGCTTGAACTGAAACCACCATCTTCGCCTATGTCATTGCTTGCCATGTATCATCGCTCATGCACTCCCGAGCCTCTAGTGAGAGGGTCCACCCCTGATGGCCCTGAAGAGGCCAAGGAATTGTTTTGTCTGGAGTAGCAAACCATGGAGGAAGAATATGCGAAAGCCATGGAGAGCCATTTGGAATGGCGAGAGGAGTGGGAGTGGGAGGAGAAGGCCCGGGCAGACTGTGTGGCCTGAGAGTCATGGAAAAAGGAGCAGAGGGAGGAATTGGAGAGGAAGAGAGAGGAGGTTCAGCAGGCCATGGAGAGGTGAGTGAAGGAGGCAGAGAAGGCATTGAGAGAGGTGGCTCAGAGGGAGGCTGAGGAGAGGGAGGCTGCAGAGGCAGCAGTGAGGGCTGAAACTGAGGGAGTAGAGCTGGAGGAGATGGTTACAGAGGATGGGTTGCAAATGACCTCCATGGAGGCTGTTGATTTCTGGCTGCATCAAGTGTTGGTAAAACGGTTTGGTCCTGACCCTGATCTTTGCTTCAAGAAGGTGGCTCATCCTACACCTCCAGGGTCCAATGATGAGCAGGACAAGGAGACTGAAGGGGACAATGAGTCCAAGGAATCTAAGAGGACTCTGGAGAGGAGGAAGAAGGTGTGGGAGGAGAAGAGAAGAGTAGCAGGTCTGATGGAAAAGAGCTGTAAATGCAAGTTCAGGTTGAGGAGCATAGTGGATGGTAGTAAGACAGAGGTGGTTGTTAGCCTCAAAAAGTGGGTGAAGTTGGAAGTGGTGGGACTGGTGGGGGGTGAAGAATTGTTGGATGGTGAAAGTAAGTGTCTTGGTTTTCTTTCCTGGCTTAACTTAGCCTTTGTTTTCAGAGAGTTGTGTGTATTATCATTAAGATGGTGCACAGTGTTATGCATGACCAGTAACCAAAGGTGCCAGTCGAGGGCAGACTTGCTCTTGCTGCAAGGTCAAGAAAATCACCTGTTCATTTAACAAGAGTGTCACCGTGAGTGAGGTGATCAGCAGTGTGGAGGTCTCCACTGGTCTCCACCAACTTTCAAAATTGATATGCAAGTTGATGCATTGTGTGGATAAGTTGGTGGACGAGGTGGTGGATATTCATGGTACTGTGGCAGGTCTTCAAGATGACTATGGTTCTGATGATATGTCATCTCCTTTAGAGCTGTTTTCAGAGTCTGAGGTGGAGGCCTGGAAGAAGGCCTGACTGATTTTCAAGGATGAGAGGGATCAGGAGGTGAAGGATCTTCAGGAGGCAATGTTGAAGGGGCTGAACAAGGATATAGAGGAGTTGAAGGAGCAGGGGGAGAGTTTGGGTTCTGGTGTGGGTCCGTTGGGTTTTGCATTTTTGTAAAATATTTGTATGAAGTATATAGAAAAGGGCATTGGATGTTGGTAGTGGAGAAAGAAAATGTAAATACAAGATTTTGATTTGAAGGTGTAAGAGTGATTGAAATGGTAGTAATTAGTGGTTAGAATTGAAATAGTAAGGTGGGGCACTTGTGGTGTCCAGAGTAGCATTGTATTAGGAATGGGATGTTTGAATGACTTTGGACAAGGGTCCTGGTTTGCCTGGGTATCGGTGGTGGAATTCTTTAATGAATTCATTGGCAGAGAACTCAGAGGCCAGTAACCATACAAATTCTTCATTGGTACCTTCGTATCCTAGTCACTGGAGTTTGTACAACAGTGGGCAATGGAATTGGCAGTCCAGTTTAAAGTCAAGGATTTGGGCTATTTCAAAATGTTCTTCTCTGTTGACTTCGACTAGAGGTGGTAGTGGTTGGATTCAGTTAGGAATGGTGTTTTCTTCTATGGGTTCTAATTGTGACATATAGAAGACAGGGTGAATGGACCAGAGATCCAGCAGAAGCCTCAGGATAAAGAAGTGGATATCAGATTAGGCTATGATTTCGAAAGGACCAAGGTATTTTTCTGAAAATTTTCTGGTCAGGCAGGTAGTTTTGATATATTTGAAGCTGAGGTAGGCCTTGTCCCCCACTGTGAATGGGGGTGCTGGAATCCGATGCTTATCTGCTTAGATCTTGTAGCAAGACTGAGCTTCAGAAATTTCATTCTTCAGTAATTGATGAAGTGTATCAAGGTTGACTGCAAAATCTCAGGCCTGGGTGGAGGCAATATCCCTTTCAGGGTGAACAGTGATGTTGGGGTGATAGCTCTTGTTGGCGAAAAATAGAGAAATTCCAGTGAATGCATTAGGGGCATTATTGTAGGCAAATTCAGCAATGAGTAGGAGGATGTCCCAGTTGTCCTGTTGGTAAGAGCAGTAAATAGAGATGTACTGTTCCAGAGTTTGGTTTGCCCATTTGGTTTATCTGTCGGTCTCTGGATGGTAACCAGAGGTAAGGTGGAGCTCTATGTCAAGGTTCATGGCTAAGGCGCAAGTAAATTGGAAGATGAATTCAGAGCCATGATCAGATGTGATATGACTGGGTACCCCATATTTGGAGAATACATGGATAAGGAAAAGTTGGGCAAGCTCCACAGAGTTAATGGTGTCATGAGTGGGAATGAAGATGGCTTGCTTGCTAGCTCGGTCTATGACTACTAAGATGGCAGTGAATCTATTGGAGTCCAGTAGTTGTTCAATGAAGTCCATGGAAATGGAATCTCATGGCCATTCAGGAACTGGCAGAGGTTTGAGTAACCCATAGGAGTGGTGTCTAGGTGCCTTATTATGCCCACAAACTATGCAGGACTTAACATAGTGTCAGATGTATTCACACATCTTTGACCAGGTATAGTTCTGCTGGACTAGTTCCAATGTCTGGTTTTGACCAAAGTGGCCTGCCAAGATATGGTCATAATTGTTCTGTAGTATATATGGAGATGGAGATCTCTGGACTCTGAGACATAGATGCAGCCTTCAAAGCAGAGGATGTCTGATTCATCAATGGACCACTGAGAGGGGAAGGATTCTGAAGTGGCCTTAGCCTGGCAGAGGCCATTGGAGGATGTAGGGTCAGAAGATTGTGCTTATTTGATATCAATGTGGAGCTTGTCAATGTCCATGGTGGCATTGGCTCAGAGAGTAGGGCCTTCAAGGTAGATTGCATGGAGTGACATAGAAAGTTGTTCTTGGGTGAACATGAGTCAGAAGTTGTGGGGGTTGACTTGGGCATATTGGCTATCCCCCTCTTTAGGGTAGATGTCCCATCGTCTAGTGAGTGCATCTGGTTTTCCATCAAGTTTTTCAGGATGAAAACAAATTACTAGGTTGAACTGAGATAAGTATTCAGATCAGTGGACTTGTCAGTGGGTTAAAATCTTAGTGGTGATAAAGTATTCAAGGTTCTTGTGGTCTGTTATGACATCGATGGAGTCTATGAAGCCTTCAAGGTAGTATCGCCAATGTTTAAAAGCTTCAAAAATAGCCAAGAGCTCCTTGTCATGAGTGTTGTAGTTGAGTTCAGCATTGTGGAGGCTCCAGGAGCAGAACACAATTGGGTGAATTTCACCATCTTTAAGGTAGATAGAGAGGATGGCTGTGATGGCATAATTGGAGGCATTGGTTTCCACCACTATCTTTCAATCAGGAACCCAGTGAGTAAGGATGAGAGCATGTGTAAAGACCTGTTTCAATTCATTGAAGGCAGCCAAGCATTTATTATCAAACTTCCATGGAGTTTCCTTGTGGGTGAGTCATGTAAGGGGAATGACGATGTCGCTATATCCATGTATGAAGCGACAGTAGAAGTTGGCAAAGCCAAGGAAGGATTGGATGTTTTTGACTTTTTCTTCTGACATGCAAAGTTCTCCAGGTGATAGGATGTAGCTTAGGTACTCTATGGAGTCCTGGTTGAATTCGCATTTGGAGCCCTTGCAGTAGAGTCTATTAGCTCTAAGCCTGTGTAGGACCTCTTGAACATGTTTCTGGTGATCTTCCAGATTGTCGGAATATATGAGGATGTCGTCGAGGTAGACCACTACTGATATGTTGAGCATGTCAGAGAATATATCATTCACAAATCATTGGAATGCTGCTGGAGCATTTGTGAGGCCAAAAGGCATGACATGCCATTTGAAGGAACTGTAATGGGTCTGGAAGGCTGTTTTCCATTCATCCCCCTTAGCTATGTGAATGAGATGGTAGGCATGCCTAAGATCAAGCTTGATGTAGATGTGTGTGGAGCAGGTGGAGTCAAGGAGATCAGAAATGAGGGGGAGAGAGTAGCGATCTTTCTTGGAGATTTTGTTTAGATCATAGTAGTCGATGCAAAGTTGGAGTTCACCAGTCTTTTTCTTGACAAATAGAACTGGAGCCCCATGTGGAGAGCAGAATAGAGTAATGAACCCATTGCACAGATTATCATCAATAAACTCTCATAGAGCCTTGAGTTCAGATTCTGAGAGAGAATAAATAGGGCCAAGTGGTGAAGATGTTCCTTCCTCAAGGTTGATTTTGAGATCGTATGGCCTGTGTTCAGGTAGCTTTTCAGAGAGGGTATCGCTGAAAACATCTGCAAAATCGTGATACTCTACTGGCACTGATGAAAGATCTGCTGGTTCCACAGATGTGGCTTTGGCTCCAATATTAGGCAAGGAAGGCTGCAGTGTGAACTGCTGAGTGCCTTCTTCTGCACTGGCTCAGACAAATGCAGCAGCGGATATGATGGAGATCTTTGGGTGTGCTTTCATAGTAAAAGATTCTGAGGAAGGATAGGAGTAGATGGGTTTGTATGAAAATAGAGTCTGCCAGTTACCTGGAGTTGATTTGGAATAGGGTGAAGCCCTGGGAGTTGGACTAATGGAGTCTGGTGGGCATGGAAGTCCTGGATTTGAGCTAGAAGGCTCAGAGAGGGGTGGACTGTTGTCCTGTGGGCATGGAAGTCCCTGGAATGTGGTGGAAGCTGCGGAATTGGTTGGAGTGAGGTCTTGATAGCTTGAGCGGAAAATAATACTGTTCTCAGCCCAGTCAATCAGTGGATTGTAGCAGAAGAGCCAGTTGTATCCTAGGACAAGATTGCAAGATGAATCCAGAGGAGTGATATAGAAGTTGATGGAGAAGGTGTCTCTGGATGGAAAACAGATGGGGATGATTGTGACTTGAAATATACAGCTCTCAATGGAACTATCAAATAATCAAAGTTGCACACTAGAGATAGTTTTAATGGGAATTTCATTGGCAGCTACATACTTAGTGTCAACAAAGCAGTGGCTAGAGCTAGAATCAATAAGAGCAAGAAAACATAGGATGATACAAGTTGGGGAACCATCGGGTTCCATAGTAGTCAGTAATTCTGCTGAGAGGGAAATATGAAAGGAGTGGTTGGAAAGGGATGTTGCATTGAGAGTGATGATCTCTGATGTGCAAATAGAGTCAATGCAACCCTAAACTCACATGGAGGGGACAGGGTTGCTTCCTAGTTTTCTGACTCTGTTGGGGCCGGTTCTACAGGAGCAGTGTCGACTTCTGCTGCATGACCCTTAGCAAAGACTGCTGCCTTCTGCTTGTTGCAGTTCTCAGTCTTGTGTTTGACTCCATAGAACATGCAAAGATTGTTCTAGTGCTGGCGGTCTTTTTCTTCCTGAATAAGATGGCCATCTTTGCCTAGCTTGTCAGCATAGGGCTTAGGGGTGGTAGATTTCGGTGTGGAGCTGGAGTCCAAGAAAGAAGTGTTAGACCCTTTGGATTTAGAATTGGGGGATTTATTGTTCTGGTTTTCACAGGCAATTTCAGTCTTCCGGATCCAGTAGCGAGCATCAAGTTCTTGGGCAAGGAAGCGCATATCATGAAGGTTGTTTGGCTTCCCATGGTGTGCCATGTCATCCTTGATACGGGTGCAGAGGCCATGGTAAAAGGCATGGCAGAGGGAGTTGTCTCCATACCCAATTTGTGAAGCATACTGGTTGAATTGGACCATATACTTTATGATCTGATCTCCATCGTGCATCTGAAGGTGTTCTAATGCATCTTCAGCATCTCTGATAGCATTAAAGGGGCCAAAGTTGCCATAAAGCTTATCTAAGAAAGCTGCATAGGAAAATTGCCAGGCTGGTGGATTCTGTGGATTGGGATTAAGAATGTCTGGTTTGAACCAGTTAAGCATGGTGCCAGCCAGGAATGAAATGGCATAGTTAACCTTGTTAGCATCTGTTGCAAATGTGGTAGGTCTGTCATTGAAGTTCAACTGAAGGGAGACAATGAAAGCCTTCAGTTTGTGAGGGTCAGAGCTATCAAATGGTTCTGGTTCCTTGACCTTGGTGTGGATAGTGGCTGGTTTAAGGTTGTTAAGGAAAGCAGAGACTCCTCATAGCAGGTTCATGAATTCTAGGAATATGTTCTGCTGGTTTGGATTGTTACTTCCTGCAGGGCCATCAGAGCTGCCTGGGCTATTAGGACCACTTGGTCCTCCTGGTCCCCCTGATCCTCCTGATCCATCTGGAAAAGGGTTTGGTGGATTGTCATCTGGTTCTCATCGGATGGGAGTATGAGTAGGGGTGCCTTCATCTCTGCTCTCTGAGTCTAGGCTATCTGAATTCTCATGCATGTTGCCCAGAGATAAGAGGTCTATTAGAGGATCAGTTCAGGCACTATACATCAGGCTGGCCCTTCAGGCCCCATTGGTTGGGATGCTGGTGGCATCAAAAGAGTTAGGAGAATCATCATAATTAGGTTGATGAGCAGTGAAGCTAGAGTGATAGTAGATTTCCCTATGGGAAGGTTGTTCTCCACTAGAGGCCAATCTGAAAAGGCCTGGTTGTTTCTTTGAGGCAGAGGCCAGAATGTCTTCCATGGAAAACATGTTTGGATGGGTGGGCTGGGTTTATTCAGGATTGGTTTCTGTGGGTTCAGTAAATATGGTGGATATGATAAAATTTTTGACTCAAAGGTTTGATTTTGAATATACTGTTAAGAATATGCCAATTGAGTGGGCTTAAGTGCATGCACAGGGTCTGGCAGAGTGCATGGGCATTGACGAAGCTATTGGCAACGTCACTCTTAAGTCAGAGCCCAAGAATCTGGATAGGCAGAATGGAGTTCTGTCAGGGAAGTGAATAGGAATATCCTTCGGAGTGGAATCTGATGGATGAGATAGGGAGTAGTTGAGGTGAGTGTGAAGTGCAGATGGCTTATCCAAGTTGATATTCAAACTGAGTAGTTATGATGATATACATGGCTTTATATACTAATGGTAGCTAATTCCAAGTCAGGTTCCATTGGGTTCCAGTATCAGTATTTGCTATCAAGTTTGGAGTCTAGATATTACAATGTGAAATACAGATATGAAATGATAATGGTGAAATGAAATTGGTAGGTAATGGAAAGCGGCCAGAGTCCGGTGGGTAGCATGATTGGATTCATGGTTGGTTGAGGTGACATGGAGGCTGGTGGCATGCACATAACACAGAGCATCAGAGCAGATGCTTAAGACCATAGGATAAAGCTTAGTCATCACAACTAGCCCAGTCTATTATTGTCTTTCAATACAACAGAGTTGCCTGATAATGCATAATCATCTTTTTGTATATGACAGTGATGCTCTAGGACAATGAGCACAATGGACTCAGAAACATACAATAGGCAGTAGTATTATTAGCAGGACTTGTACAGTATTTAAGACCACTTGCTCTTGCTGGTAATCTCCAGCTTCAAGCTAAAGTTTAACTTCACACCATTCTATACTTGAGCTGATTCTAAGGCCTTGTGACACACCAATCAGAATATGCATCAGTGAACTCAGTCGATCTCCTGAAGTGCAAGAGGACTTCTGTTTATCACATGTTTCTGTTCCTATGATGCTTGGGTCTAACAAGAGGTTAATACTGTAAGAATGAGAATAAAAGTGGAAAAATCATAACATTATCTCCTCCTTAAGACCATCATCCCAATAGCTTAATTTAGAGATAATTCATAGTCATGTATAGCATCATTGGCATTCATATGTTGTTTGTTTATCTATTGATTAGACTTTGGTCTATAGTCCTTCCAACTAACAAGATAATCAATAGTTGTTATCATGCTACCACCATGTGTGTGTATTCATCAGATCTTGTGATTTAATACATGATTGACTTCATAATGTTCTTCATTGTCAATCAAGTTGGATGATGGTGGCAGTGGTTGTTCTTGATTGGAAAAAGTGAGGGCAATATATGGGGTTAGAAGAGTTTCATTGAATGTGTTATGAATTTGCCATGTAGATGAGAGTCAGAGTTTATAGATAGAAGTGCTCACCTTTGCTGTTGATGTGCTTGGTAACAGCTAAGTGACTAAGAGAGGTGAATGAGAAATGAACTCTCAAACACCAACATCTAACCACTCAATACACAATCACCAAATACAGTTGAGGTTGGTTGTTTCAAGTATAATAGAAGCACTCTTGCAGTCTTAAGTAAAATCAAAGAAATAGTCAATAAAGACAGTTATTCAACTCTATCTTGCTTTCAAAGATGCAGAATTTGCAAATTATAGGGCTGGACATGTAGCCTGCATATCAACAGTGGATTATTTGGTTAGTTGGAAGGGTTATGGCTCTGAATCTAATCAGTGGGTCAATGAAAAATAGATGAATGCAGCCAATGCAATACATGATTATGAGTTATCCCTAAATTAAGCCATCAGGATGATAGTCTTAAAGAGGGGATAATATTATAATATTTATCTTTTTCTTCACCTTAATCCCTATTTATGCTTAGTCAGAGCACTTAAGCCAGCACTTAAGACCATGGGACAAGCTTAGTCATCACAACAGACTATGTCTGTCTTTGTCTTCTGATGCAACAACAACTTTTGATGATGTACAACAACTCTTTTGTAGATGGTAGTGATGTCCAAGGACAATGGGCACAATAACTTGAACTAGTACAATAGGCAGTAGTATATTTATCTCAATGAATAAGTAGTATAAAAGTAGAATAGCTCTTGCTAGTATAACTCCAGCTTTAAGCTAAAGTTTATTCATATACCACTTCACTCTCAAGCCTCTTGTAATGGCCTTGAAGCACATTGGTCAACAGACACAAACAAGTGGACTCAGACATGACTGTATGAATATAGTACAGTATCTGTTTATCATATGTTCTGATCATATGCAACTTGAGTCTAACAAATGAAAATTGACTGTCTTTCCTGACTATAAGTCATCCCAGCACAAAATGGCTTGCAAGATGGCATACAGTTCCTTATACTGGATGTCACAGATCCTTGAGCAATGTGGGCAATGAGAAGAGAACCACTCATCACTAAAATGGCCATCCAAGCCTTTTTGACTGCTAGATCTGTGAAAACAGAAATTACCTCTCACTCTTCTTTCAACAGGCAGATTTCATTCCACCTCAAGCTGAAGACACTCTATCAGTTGATATTAGAGGTAACATCTGATGGGATGTGCCAGATAGAGAACTTAGATGAAAAAAAAGAGGCAAAATTATGTAGCTGACAGAGAAATGAGCATGAGTGAGGGATAATCTGTGAACAGAATTGGAGATACCCTGTAAGTTCATCCAGCTCATGGAGAGTACATAAGCTCTTGATTTGCCATGTGTGGAGGTCATGAAGGTATGAGAGCTTGTCAACTGGTAGGTGAGCTTCCATGCACACTGAGTCAAGAATGATGCCAAGGAACTCAATGACAAATGAGGACTATTCCATCTTAGATTCCTAGAAGGAAAGACCAAGCTTATGACCAAGAGCTAGTATCCATTCCACAGCTGCAGTAGATATGGCATCTGAAGTATGTGGGGAGAAAATCTGAAGAAAATCATCCAAATAATGATGTATAGCAGCAGATATATAATGTTGGATAATCCAATGCAGTGCTTCTGCAAACAAGTTAAAGATATATGGAATGGTCTTTAACTCAAAGATAAGCACCTGTGAAAAATAAAAATTCACAGCCTTAAGAAATCCTAAGATAATACCAGTCTGAGGACTGAATGGGAATCTGACAAAATGTATCTTTAAGGTCCAATTTTGATATCTTGGAATCTGGCCTTGAGAGAATAAGGTCTTTGGCTGCTTTCTCAAACATGTCATAGAAGATGTGAGATTCTGAGTCAGGAATGCCATCATTAATAGAAGATGAGTGAGGCTATGAAAGATAGTTGATAATGCACAATTTTCTAGATTTGTGCTTGTGAGTAACAACCCCAAGTGGAGAACAGCAAAAGTTCTCTATAGGAAAAGATGAAAAAGGCCTGGAGAGCATACCTCTGGCTGCCAGGTCACCAAGTGAGTCATTGACAAATTGCTGATACTCAAATGCTGAGAACAGGCTGTGACAAGGTTGAACATGCTCATCACTTTCAAACTCAATGGAAGCACCATATTGAATTATGTGGAGGATAGTATATACAAAGACACAATCAGGATAATCCTGTAAATAGTGCTCTCATGCTTTATAAGAAAGAGAGGAAGAAACAGAAGGCAAGGAAGAATGATAGGAAAGATCATTGCAGCATGAGTTGGTGTTAGGACAAAGAGGAGAGGAATGCAGTGAGGGAAACAATGCCATATGAGAGAGTGAAGGAATGAAAGGAGGAGCTGAAGATAAATTATCTGATGATGAAGATACTAAGAAAAATGGCTGCTGGCTGGAGTGAGCAGCACTATGTTGAAAGCAAGTTCTTCTTGCTCTGTCAGTTTCTCAGGCTTTCTTCCTCTTTTCTTTGATGCAATCTTTTTCTGAGTGATCAGCAGAGTCACAACATTTGCACACATATTTGTGGTCATAGAAGAAACCTCTAGAGCACTTTCCCTCATTCCATGCAAAATAATGCTGCTCATATTGCTTAGATCTGACAGCTTTTCTGTCAGACAATGAGGAGGTGGATGCACAGACATATCCAGCCAGGTAATTCATAATCAATTCCTGGATAGTCAGTCTCCAGCCAGTAAAGTCACCATTTTCTATCTCATGATGCCAGTGCTGATGATACTCAATGTGGTATGACAAGATGGCATTCCACTCATACTGTGATAACAGTAAGATCAAGTGATTAGTGTAGTGATAAGAACTGTCTAATATCTGGAGACCATGATCCAGATGACCACAGAAAGCAACATGTTATAGGAGTATACAGAAATAGGTGCTGAGATGGGAGAGAACCAAGGTGATATCAGGAAAATCTTTATGCAGAAGATGAGAGGCATCAGGATTGGCACCTGTTGCATCAGCTCTGAGGTGGAGGGATGAGTTGAGCTTCACAATCTCAAATGGATATATTTCATGCTTGACAACAGAAAGCAGAACAGCCCATTCTGACTTGGAAAAGTATTCAAGAAAGGACTTACATGGAGATGTTGCAGCAGGAATGAACTGAGAGATTATAGCAGGAGCTGAGAGAGGTTGCATGAGAAATGCAGGTGTGGCTTGTTGTGTAAGTTGTGAGATAATCTGCTGGACTTGAGCAAATATAAAAGATGGAAGCAAGAATTCTGATAGTGCTATAGATGTCACTAGAGGAGAATTCTGCAGAGGCACCAGACTGAGCTCAGATGCAGAGTTGAGTTGTACACTAGGAGTCAACATAGTGTAGCTAGTGTCCACAGAGGATGAAGTACTGTTTCTGGAAAGCAGAGAGGTATAGGAAGCTTGACATGAACTGAAGTCATGATCTGCAATCAGTGAGTGAGGATATAAGCCAAAGTCTGCTACAGCAATATTCTCTGGTGTGTGAGGCAGAAAAAGGTTGCCTTGTGAAAGAGTATATAAGGTCTGACTAGTCTAACAGCCAATAATCACACATTCTTGTAGAGCAATATTGTCCTGTGAAAACTGCTTGAAGTCAATGACCATCAAGCTCTTTGTGTGAGATAGGAAAGAAAGAGGACAAGGAAATTGCAATAACCATGGACTGACTTTATATTTCTAAGAGTGAGTGGCATTTGGTCTTTGTCATACACATTGAAGACAAAAACAAAGGCAATTTTAGTGCCACTGAAGGTAAAGCTATTGTCTCTTGCATAGATAACATTCAAAGGTATTTGAATGGTTCATTTATATTACCCCAAGTTAGAATGCTAGCCATGGTTGGTGTTTAAAGATTTGGTGAAAATTTAAAATAGTACATAAAATATCTGATAGCAATCTGAAGGCTCTTGATGTACTGCTGAACAACATATAAGGTAACTGCCACATTATGTTTGACTACTGGACTTGCATTCACTTCCAATTCATGCTCTCATTCAAGCAGCTTATAAGGCTCTTTCTGCACACCTGTAGTGGTCATTCCATCTGTGTTACTATGACCCATTATCTGATGTGAATATCTCAACTCTTAAGCTTGCATCAGGAGGCTGAGAGGATCTATGCTTCTCTCTTGTTGGCTCTATTGAACTTTGAGTACATTCTGAGGAGCATGTCTTTTATCATCACTATCTTGCATGAACCCCAGGCACAATTGAGAAGGAAGAGGCAGTCCTTAAACTCTCCATGCTAATGATAGTCAGTGACAATGATCTTTCAATAACTTTATGCTGGTTTATCTGCATCATTCAAGGCACTTCTTAATCAAGTCCTAGATGCATTGATCATGGCCTCTCACCTTGCTGTTCCTTCTTTTGAGAGAAGAGACTTCATTTCATAATATAACTGATGCTCAGAGCACAACAATTACAAGTACAATGTACCATTGGATGACACAACTTCTCCACATTCATCTGTTCAACCATCACTGGCATCATCCTTGCTAAACTGAATTCATAATAAGTAGTGTATTTTTGCCTTGCATGTTGAAGCTCTAAGTCACCAGGTGGACCATCCTGTTTTAGCATCAATACCAGAGTAGCACATGAGGTTTTTGTTTAAATGAATTATTGCAGACATTGAAAAACTATATATATATATTAGATCTCCTTTCTTGAGCAGGCATGTCTATTCCATCTTCTTGTATGTGATTCCATCCTGCTCAATAATGAATGCAAAGGTTGCCAGCTGTGTCAGACTGTTAAAAGTCTCAGACAAATACTCATGGGAAAACTTATGCTGAATGCCTCAGTCTCTATATCACTATTTCTCACTTTGAATATATAGTCATGATGCATCTTATATGAATTGACAATGCTGCTATCATGCTTGGAAGGCATATATTTACCAGATAGTGTGTTAACTTGCATATTATATTGAGTATTCTGAGCAGTCAGATGTACCACTATTCTCTTGATGACAGTTGCTAAATAATTGAAATTGAAGATTGACCATTGAGACTCACTGTATGAATTGCTGCATTACTTTTTATTATTTCAACTTGTTGACACACAAGCCAGCTGCCAGCAATTTTTTCTTTGATGCTAAACTGTTTGGCTGACTTCAATGTGGCAATTTGTCTCTAACAGTAATATATGTGTGTAAGGAATAAAACATAAAGCAGCAGAGGAAAATATGGTACTAATATCAGAAAATGGCTGCCCTAGACAATTTCATTTAGAAGTCTGAGAGGGAGCAGTGAAAGATATTAAATGTAGTGTCTTGTTAGCATACCTCAATTTATTAGTAACTTCATAAGCCATCGATGATTCACCATAAGTGTGAATTTCCCTCAACTCAGGAATGAGTCTCAATAACAAGAACTTGTCAGTTGTATACAATGCCTGAAAATAACTGAAAAGTCAACTGAGTACTGAGCTAAATCAGAACTAAAGATATAGTCAAACTCTTCCACTTGCTGTGCTTCAGATAAACTATTTTCTTGCTCAAATCTAGCTATTTCTGGCTGTATACCATCTCTCTGGGCTCTTGACAATGGTAAGCAAGAAAGGGTGATCAGTAATAATAGAGAGAAATTACAAATCTGACTTTAAAATTCAATAGTGAGCAATAACAGTGTTGGCAAACTGGATGTTGTGTATTATGTGTTGCCAGCACTTAGTCTCATCCCAAACCTTAGCATGGAGATCAATTGGCCCACAATATTTTTTTCATGCTAAATTCTGTATACAAAGATGGCCAGCAAGAAAACTAGTCATGAGATATATAATAGTAAATGGGTGATACAGATTTTTCCCTGTTTGACTTTCCTTTGTGTGTGTATGGATCTCATCTTCAAACCAGTTTGCACTGATTGGCTAGGCTAGCTATTCATCAGCTTAGTTCATATTTAATTTATCAGGCCTACCATGGCCAAGGTGAATAAAATTTTGGAACATGCATATAATTGAGCACAGCAGCATACTATGAGTGATGTAATCAGGCAGACAGTCCTCTATTGCTTCAATAGATATATATCATCCATAAGATTATAGTGGCTAAGGTCAAGCCATGTGAATTGGTGACAATATATACAATGCTTTCTCCCAGGTTATCTATAGAATTACTCACAGTGACAACAAGGCAGAGAGGCAGGCAGATGATAGAAGAAGACCACTGTGAGAAGATATTGTCAGCCAGTCTGTGAAACAATTATTGATTTGATGGAATTTGCTGACAATTAATTTGGCACTTTACCACTGTGTCTACCACTATGATGTGCTCTCAGTAAAAGTATACCATGTATAGCAACATGCTCAACTAACTTTTTTATGCTTCTTGAAAGGATAATATAGATCCTCATGACCTAGAGAAGTATGAGCCCCATCTACAGTGGTGGCACTTGTGGACATCATGGTTTGCAATACATGGATATCTGCTTCATGAATTAGTCTACAAAACTGAGGGAGAATACATGAAACTCACTAAAACACTATTGCCTGCTGCAAAAGTCCATGAAGAAACTGGAGAATCCACAGATCCAGACCCTTACACATACATTGAGGCCAACATGAATTCACAAGGTGCTCTTCAAGAGCCTGAGAAGCTGACATCCTATTTCTCAAACATAGTGATCTCAAAATTTTTGCATACTTGTTCTTTATATTCATTAAGGCTCTAGGCTTGTGTATTCTTTGCCCAGGATGCCCAAGAATGTCTTGTCATAGTCAAAATCATGAAGAAGAATACACATCATGACCATATCATATATCTCTTTATGAAAGAAGATCCAGAAAAGCTCCAGGAAAACTGTGTTCTCCCAATCTTAGACATTCTGGACATCAATTTGGCATTTTTCTATTTTGCTGTCATATCCAAGTTTGTCTTGAGCATCTAGCAGGTTTCTGCTCCAGCTAACCTACTGTCAGATGGGACATGGTCTCCATATATGGTTTGAGGACTCTGAGAACCATACTTTGTTATATGCACTGTATGATGAAGATAACACTAGAGCTTTATTATATCCTCACAATCTGATCATTGCTGTTAGGGCCTTAGTTTCTTACATTTGAGAAAAATTGTTCACAGGGTAAGCCAATCATTCATAAAGGCTTTCAAGCTGTATCCTCTTTTTAGGACATCAAATGAGAAAATACTGTTATGGATTATTGTTATGGGTTTTTTCTCCAGTATTCTGATTCCCTCAAGTATACCACATTTGAGGCCCAGAAACTCATCAAATATACCACCATTGACATTGACATTGCAATCATGTTCCTTTCTGATGCTACTCCTTCTTAGTGTTGCTTGCCTTATACAGATTCCTGGGCAGAAACAAATTATCACTACATCTACAACACTCTCCAAGGTGAACATGACTATGATCCATTTGCATTCAATGTTGCTCTTCTTGGATATCTCTTTTGCTGCCACTTTCAGATATATGATCATGATTTAAGTGCAGTAAAAATTTCTAAACAAGCACTAAAAGCATTTGACTCTCTATGAACCCATGCTCACTCTTCTATTGGACAAGATGGTCACTCAAAAGATCTCACAGCACTTTACAGCATTTGAGATGCTGCAGTTCTTTGAGGAGTTTCTGTCAGAAGCAGAGCTAGATATGCCAGTTTTCTCTGATTACTTAACTGGTCACTTTGAAAAGTATGATAGGTGGAAAGATCTTCCTGTGGAGTTCATACAGAAATGGTCAGCTTATTGTAAGCTGCCTGTCTCTCACACAACCATTTGGCTTAGGAAAATATGCTACTAGGGTGTTGGATATTATCAGGCACTTGTAATCACTTGGAAGATATTAGGCTGGGATCTGCATCTGTACTCAATGCCATTACATATAGGAATGCTGTACAATATCTACAATGGTTATTACAGTGCTTCCAGCTTGTGCTCTTTGCTTTAGATTTGGATCATTTATACCTTTTCAAGTTGGATTGCATAGCTGAAGGATGGATATCCTTCTTCTTGCTGATGACACTTTCATAGTATTGTATAGGTGCCAGTAATTTCTCAGACAGTTCCATGTTGAGCACATTTTTGTTGCTGAAAGATTGCATTTATAGTTTGTCAGCTGTTCTCATCTTGATAGATATTAGTAGAATCCAGCATGAAATAGAAATGAGATAGCACAGGATAGCACTAGCTAGTCTGCTTTGTTCCTTAACACCTGGCATCATGGTACTTAAGATGCAGGCACATGTGTATGATCAACTGCAATGTCATTACCATGTGGTCCCTGGCTTCTTAATAGTATCCATGATAATCAATAATATTGGGTAGATCTCAAGTTTCTAAGTTCTTGGGCTTAGCTTATACTTATGTCCATCATCATCCATTCACTCTCAATACTAATAGGCAAGTCTTTCTAAAGACTCTTTCAAATTTAGGCAGCCACCTGTGCAGATGAATCCAGTTAGTCAGTATATGAACTTGATGAATTGCCTTGACATATGGGCTACCAAACAGCAGTGACAGCAGTCACTTTGGTGAATTTGTAGCATGTTATTCCAACCTACTTCTCTATCACATGCTGACAAGTTTCTGATGGTCAATAGATTTCCATCACACTATATTAGTACATGAACAAAGTAAATATTGCACTGAAGACATTCATTGTCTTTATTCTCATTGTCTTTGATTATTATGCCTTAGTCAGACAGTGGCTATTAGTGCCACTAGAGCTTGGACAGTATATAAGTAGAGCAGATTCTGTGCACATACTTCAGTCTATTATGCAATAATACAGGAGACTGAGGTATGTATTCATCATCAACTTATTTATTTTACTTATATTCATAGTAGATTATCTCTACAGATATGAATATATTTAGTCTGTTATGCAACAATATACAGGAGACTGAGATTATCCCTACAGGTTGGATTCTAAAAGGTTATGGATGTTTAATTTCTCACACTATAGATGAGACTTTAGAATCCACATTTCCACTACTATTACAACTTTATACAATACAAAATGACAGTTGAAACTTCTTCTACCATTATATTGGCCATCACTCCAATAACAACTGAGTCCTCATCTAAACCCTCTGTACTTCTCATTGACATTCAGACTGCTCTCTTCACTGATGATGTTCTTGACAAAGAAAAGAACAACTGGAGGTCTTGGAGCTATGACATCATAGATCTCTTAGCTCTATCCAGTGGCCTTGACCATCATTTTCTTGGTGCATGACAGAAACCAGGCTCTGGTGTGAAGCCACTGGCAGCATAGAATTGGGCCATTAACAATCATGCTGTCATCAGTTTCATCTGCATGAAATGCTATCTGGATGAGAAAGAGTTTATATCTTCTCTGAGCACTCTATCTGCTAAAGCTACCTGGAAAAAGCTGAAAACTCACCATGAATAGAAGAGATCAATAGTCTAAATTAATCTTATCCAAGAAGCTCTGGAAGTATAATACACTCATCAGGAATGTCTTACCACCACTATTGTCTATCTTTCCACACTAAATACATGGATCTGGAGCATAAGCCAACTTATGTCTGATCTGTTCTTATGTATTCTAATGCTCAATGCAATGTCTAGTGATTTACTAGGCATTTTAACATCTATTGCCCAGAGTATAAACAGGTCCACTGATGAAAACCCTGTAAAGTTATCTGACATTCACTGAGATCTGGATATGCAGCAACAACTGTTTGATATGGATGATAAAGCTGGAAAGGATATTGTGCTCACAGCCACTATATGTACTGCATCTTACAGTAGCCTGAGTTGCACTAATCCTGCTTGCTCATCTCTATAAGGATACACCATTTTATATTGTGTTGCAGAAGAAGGGGGTATGGCTGGCAAAACTATTAAAGAATCAAAGACAGCAAAGAAATGAGACTAAGATACTAGAAAATCAAAGGGGAGTAATAAACCATAGGAAAAGAAAAGTCATCTCACATACCAACTATCAAGCCATAGCCAAGATAATCCAAGTCAATGCCACTCAAGATATGTCTGCCAATCTTTTTCATGTCCTATCTAAGTGCCAATTCTGTATTCTTGGAAAACAGATAAAGTCACCAATACTGAAAACATGTTGAGAGGCACATCAGACAATGAGAAAATTGGATATAGTGTGGGTTGATCTTGCTAGACCTCAGACTGTTATCTTGAAGACAGAAAACAGATACACTATAGACATAGTTAATGATTATACCAGTTGTATCTGGTCCATTCTATTTGCCAATAAATATAATGCATTCATTGAGATTCAGGCTTGAGAGCAAGTGAGAGAGCTGGAGACTGAATGATGAGTTGGAACATATTGAACAGACAATAGTGAACTCAAAACAATACAAATAAAGAATTGGTTAAAAACAAAGGGCACTAAACACAAACTTACTGCACTATACACTTCTACTCACATCAGTAGAGTTGAATGATATCACTGAATACTTATGAATAAGGCTAAAACAATATAGCTTGATATAAAGTGTCCTGAAAATCTATAGGATGAGTTTTATTTAACAGCTCAATACCTAGACAATATAATGATGATGAAATCACTGCTAGGCAAGACTCCTTTCAAAGCATGACATAGGCAAAAACTGAACTTGTCCCACTTGTGAGAGATTGGCTACAAAGCCTTTGTTCTTATTTAAAATTGATATAACTCTAAGATCCTAGAGCATTCTATTGAATGTATATTAATAGAATATAAAAGGAATGCCAAAGCATATTGATGTTATCATTCAGCATCATACCATGTCATAATCTCATGCCATGTCTCCTTTTCATATGGATGTCTGGAGTGAACTATAAATTCTCATTCTTACTCAGGTCTTTTGCTCTCTTTCAACTTTTTCAGGCATAAAATGATTTTCATCTGCTTCACTCTCTGCTGCAAAAAGATCAACAGTTTCATATGAAAACTGGAACCTGGGTTTCTGCCAAGATCTATGTGCTAATCACCATAGGCATGGTACTGTTACATGCATGCTGCCAGCCTCCATGTTACCTCAATCAACTATGAATACAATTACAGAAACCCACTAGACTCTGGCCACTCCCTATTACCTATTAATTTCATTTTACTATTATTATTTCACATCCATATTTCACATTGTAATATCTAGACCCTGAACTTGGTAGCAAATATTGACATTGGAATCCAATAGAATCCAACTCAGAATTAGCTACCATTAGTATATAAAGCCATGTATAACTATTGTAACTACTTAGTTCGAATATCAACTTAGATAAGCCATCTACACTTTGCACTCACTTCAACTCCTCTCTACCTCATCCATCAGATTCCATTCCAAAGGATATTCCAGTTCACTCCTCTGATGAAACTCTGCTCTGTCCACCCAGATCCTTGAGCTCTGACTCAAGGGTGACATTGCCAATAGCTTCATCAATGCCCATGCACTCTGCTGAACTCCATGTGTGCACTCAAGCCCACTTGATTAGCATGTTCCTAACAGTATATTCAAACTTAAACTCTTGAGTCAAAAATTTTATCATGTCTATCACATTTACCCAACCCACAGAAACTGATCCTGAATAAACTCAGCCCATCCATCCAAATATGTTTTCCATAAAAGACATTCTGGCCTCTGCCTCAAAGAAACAATCAGGCCTTTTCAGATTGGCCTCCAGTGGAGGACAATCTTCCTGTAGGGAAACCTACCATCACTCTAGCTTCACTGCCCATCAACCTAATTATGATGATTCTCCTAACTCTTTTGATGCCACCAGCATCCCAACCAATAGGGCCTGAAGGGCCAGCCTGATGTATAGTGCCTGAACTGACCCTCCAATAGACCTCTTATCTCTAAGCAACATGCATGAGAATTCAGACAGCCTAGACTCAGAGGGCAGAGATGAAGACACCCCTACTCATGCTTCCATCTGACAGGAACCAGGCAGCAATCTATCAAACTCTTTTCCAGGTGGACCAGGAGGACCAGGTGGTTCCAATGGCTCAGGCAGCTCTGATGGCCCCACAGGAAGTAACAATACAAACTAGCAGAATATGTTCCTAGAATTTATGAACCTGTTATGAGGAGTCTCCACTTCTCTCAACAACCCTAAACCAGCCACTATCCATACCAAGGTCAAGAAACCAGAACCATTTGATAGCTCTGACCCTCACAAACTGAAGGCTTTCATTGTCTCCCTTCAGTTGAATTTCAACAACAGACCTACTGCATTTGCAGCAGATGCTAACAAGGTTAACTACACCATTTCATTCCTGGCCGGCACCATGCTTAACTGGTTCAAACCAGACATTCTTAACCCCAATCCACAGAATCCACCAGTCTGGCAATTTTCCTATGCAGCTTTTCTAGATGAGCTTTATGGCAACTTTGGCCCCTTTGATGCTATCAGAGATGCTGAAGATGCATTAGAACACCTTCAGATGTGCAATGGAGATCAGATCATAAAGTATATGGTCCAATTCAACCAGTATGCTTCACAAATTGGGTATGGAGACAACTCCCTCTGCCATGCCTTTTACCATGGCCTCTGCACCCATATCAAAGATGAAATGGCACACCATGGGAAGCCAAACAACCTTTGTGATATACACTTCTTCACCCAAAAATTTGATGCTTGCTACTGGATCCAGAAGACTGAAATTGCCTATGAAAACTGGGACAATAAATCCCCCAACCCCAAATTCAAGGGGTCTAACATGTCTTTCTCAGACTCCAGCTCCACACCAAAATCTACCACCCCTAAGCTCTATACTAACAAGCTAGGCAAAGATGGCTGTCTTACTCAGAAAGAAAAAGACTGCTGGTGCCAGAACAACCTTTGCATGTTCTGTGGAGCCAAACACAAGACCAAGGACTGCAACAAGTGAAAGGCAGCAGCCTCCACCAAGGGTCATGCAGCAGAAGTTGACACTGCTCTCATGGAACTGGCTCCAACAGAGTCAGAAAATTAGAAAGCAACCTTGTTCTCTCTGTGTGAGTTCAGGGTTGCATTGACTCTATTTGCACACTGGAGGTCATCACTCTCAATGCAACATCTCTTTCCAATCACTCCTTCCACATTTCCCTCTCAGCAGAATTACTGACTACTACAGAACCCAACAGTTCCCCAACTTGTATTATTCTGTGTTTTCTTGCTCTTATTGATTCTGGCTCTAGCCACTGCTTTGTTGACACTAAGTATGTAGCTGCCAATGAAATTCCCATTAAAACCATCTCTAATGTGCAACTTCGATTATTTGATGGCTCCATCAGAAGCTGTATATCTCAAATCACAACCATCCCCATCTGTTTCCTGTCCAGAGACACCTTCCTCATTGACTTCTATATCACTCCTCTGGATTCATCTTGCAATCTTATCCTAGGATACAACTGACTCTCCCACTATAATCCACTGATTGACTAGGCTGAGAACAGTATTATTTTCTATTCAAGCTACTAGAATATCACTTCAACCAATTCTGCAGCCTCCACTGCATCTCAGAGACTTCCATGCCCACAGAACAACAGTCCACCCCTCTCTGAGCCTTCCAGCTCAAATTCAGGACTTCCATGCCCATCAGACTCCATCAGTCCAACTCTCTGAGCTACACCCCATTCCAAATTGACTCTGGGTAGCTGACAGACTCTATTTCCATATGAACCCATCTACTTCTATCCTTCCTCAGAGTCTTTTACTATGAAAGCACATCCAAAGATCTCCATCATATCCACTGCTGCATTTGTCTGAGCCAGTGCAGAAGAAGGCACTCAGCAGTTCACACTGCAGTCTTCCTTGCCTAATATTAGAGCCAAAGCTGCATCCATAGAACCAGCAGATCTTTCATCAGTGCCAGTAGAGTACTATGGTTTTGCAGACATCTTCAGCGATACCCTCTCTGAAAAGCTATCTGAACACAGGCCATATGACCTCAAAATCAACCTTGAGGAAGGAACATCTCTACTGCTTGGACCTATTTATTCTCTCTCAAAATCTGAACTCAAGGCTCTACAAGAGTTTATTGATGATAATCTGCATAATGGGTTCATTTCTCCATCCTGCTCTCTATATGGGGCTTCAGTTCTATTTGTCAAGAAAAAGACTGGTGAACTCTGACTTTGCATTGACTACTATGATCTAAACAAAATCTCCAAGAAAGATCGCTACTCTCTTCTCCTCATTTCTGATCTCCTTGACTCTGTCCACTCTGTGCACATCTACACTAAGCTTGACCTTCAGCATGCCTACCATCTCATTCACATAGCTAAGGGGAATGAATGGAAAACAGCCTTCCAGACCTGTTACGGTTTCTTCAAATGGCATGTCATACCTTTTAGCCTTACAAATGCTTCAGCAGCATTCTAATGATTTGTGAATGATATATTCTCTGACATGCTTGATATATCAGTAGTAGTCTACCTCAATGACATCCTCATATATTCCGACAATCTGAAAGATCATCAGAAACATGTTCATGAGGTCCTACACAGGCTTAGAGCTAATGGACTCTACTGCAAAGGTTCCAAATGCAAATTCAACTGAGACTCCATGAAGTATCTAGGCTACATCCTATCATCTGAAGGACTTTGCATGTCTGAAGAAAAAGTCAAGGCCATTGTTGACTGGCCAGTGCTGCAAAAAGTCAAAAACATCTAATCCTTCCTTAGCTTTGCCAACTTTTACCACTGCTTTATACACAGATATAGTGACATCATCATTCCCCTTACATGACTCACCTGCAAGGAAACTCCATGGAAGTTTGATGATAAATGCTTGGCTGCCTTCAATGAATTGAAACAGGCCTTTACACATGCTCTCATCCTTACTCACTGGGTTCCTGATTGAAAGATAGTGGTGGAAACCAATGCCTCCAATTATGCCATCACAGCCATCCTCTCCATCTACCTCAAAGATGGTGAAATTCACCCAATTGTGTTCTGCTCCTGGAGCCTCCACAATGCTGAACTCAACTACAACACTCATGACAAGGAGCTCTTGGCTATTTTTGAAGCTTTTAAACATTGGCGATACTATCTTGAAGGCTCCATAGACTCTATCGATGTCATAACAGACCACAAGAACCTTGAATACTTTACCACCACTAAGATTCTAACCCACTGACAAGTCCACTGATCTGAATACTTATCTCAGTTCAATCTAATAATTTGTTTCCATCCTGAAAAACTTGATGGAAAACCAGATGCACTCACTAGATGATGGGACATCTACCCTAAAGAGAGGGATAGCTAATATGTCCAAGTCAACCCTCACAATTTCTGATCCATGTTCATCCAAGAACAACTTTTCACATCACTTCATGCAACCTATCTTGAAGGCCCTACCCTCTGAGCCAGTGCCATCATGGACATTGACAAGCTCCACATTGATATCAAATAAGTACAATCTTCTGACCCTACATCTTCTGACAGCCTTCATCAGGCTAAGGCCACTTTAGAACCCTCCCTCTCTCAGTGGTCTATTGATGAATCAGATATCCTCTGGTTTGAAGGCCACATCTATATCCTGGAGTCCAGAGATCTCCATCTCTATATACTACAGAACAATCATGATCACATCTTGGCAGGCCACTTTGGTCAAAACCAGACATTGAAACTAGTCCAGCAGAACTATACCTGGTCAAAGATGTGTGAATATGTCTGACACTATGTTAAGTCCTGCATAGTTTGTGGGCACAATAAGGCACCTAGACACCACCCCTATGGGTTACTCAAATCTCTGCTAGTTCCCAAATGGCTATGAGATTTTATTTCCATGGACTTCATTGAACAACTACCAGACTCCAATGGATTTACTACCATCTTAGTAGTCATAGACTAAGCTAGCAAGCAAGCTATCTTCATTCCCACTCATGATACCATCAACTCTATAGAGCTCATCCAACTGTTGCTTATCCATATATTCTCCAAATATAGAGTATCCAGTCATATCATATCTGACCATGGCTCTGAATTCATCTCCAAATTCACTCATGTTTTAGCCATGGCTCTTGACATGGAACTCCACCTTATCTCTGGTTATCATCCAGAGGCTGACAAACAAACAGAATGAGCAAACCAAACTCTGGAACAATACATCCACATCTACTGCTCCTACCAGCAAGACAACTAGAACACCCTCTTACCCATTGCTGAATTTGCCTACAATAATGCCCTTAATATGTCCATCAGAATTTCTCTATTTTTTGCTAACAAGGGTTACCACTCCAACATCACTGTTCACTCTGAAAGGGACATCACCTCTGCCCAGGCCCAAGATTTCACAGTCAACCTTGATGAACTCTATCAATTACTGAAGGATGAAATTTCTGAAGCTCAGTCTTGCTACAAGATCCAAGTAGATAAGCATCGGATTCTGGCACCCCTGTTCACAGTGGGGAACAAGGTCTACCTCAGCTCCAAACATATCAAAACCACCTATCTGACCAGAAAATTCTCAGAGAAATACCTTGGTCCTTTTGAAATCATAGCCTAATCTGATACCCACTTCTTTACCCTGAGGCTTCTGCTGGATCTCCAGTCCATTCACCCTGTCTTCCATGTGTTACAATTGGAATCCATAGAAGAAAACACCATTTCTAACTGAATCCAACCACCACTGCCTTCAGTTGAAGTCAACAGAAAAGAATATTTCAAAATAGCCCAAATTCTTGACTTTAAACTGGACCACTGGTTCCACTGCCCACTGCTGTACAAAATCCAGTGGCTAAGATATGAAGGTACCAACAAAGAATTTGCTTAGTTACCAGCCTTTGAATTCTCTGCTGATGAATTTATTGAGGAATTCCATCATCAATACCCAGGCAAACTAGGACTCTTATCCAAAGTCATTCAAACATTCCATCTCTAAATACAACACTACTCCAGACACCACTGGTGCTCCACCTTATTACATCAATTTTAACAACTAATTACTACTATTTTGATCACCCTGTTAAAGAGGATCTGAGCACATGCAAGATGAAAACAGATACAGCAGAGCATTATCCACTGTCCACACTCACACCAACACACACACAAAACTCTTAGTTTGTGGGGGGATTATAATGTGATAAAAGTAGCAATCAACAAATATAATTGTCTTCTTCAATGGGATCAGAGCATATGAACAGTAATAGTGCACTTACAACAGTCCAAGGCCTCTCTAAGTCTCAAAGCTTTTCATTTTATCAAAACAAGAGGTGGCAACTGATGTTGCCAGGCCTTAAGGCAAAGTGTACTGCAGTTCAATACAATACATCAAAACACTCCTTCAAAACTCTCAAATAGTTCCAAGCACAGCTCAGATCAACTCAAATCTCTAATGCACACAATACACAACTCAAAGCTTCATGCTCTAAGCAGAAACCAATCACAAACACATCCACAAGTGACCAAAAGCACAGATCTCTGTTCACAAGTTTCCAAACTGATCATAGACCCACAGGATTCAAACCTATATGATCCAGAGACACAAACACAATAAAACCCCATCCAACAGACCAAATGGTTTGAACCTCTGCCACCTGTAGTGCTGCATGTCACAAATACCTCAAAAACTCAAGATGATGCCCTTTAGACACTGCTCTCTTATTCTCAGGTTAAAGTGCAATCCAAAACCTCTTATCAAATTGGGCTCAAGTCCTTTGCAAGCTTTGATGCCTCGCTTAGTTCTCACAGTGCTCTTAATGATATCAATAATCAGTTTATTCTCTTATCTGGGTTTACTAACACAAATCTAGAGCTAGAGTGTAAGGCTTTCTGTGCCTAATACACCACAACTGTGGGGGGTCGGAAACACTTTCTCCCAGTCATATAATACCATATTTAAATACTCTACTAGGATACTTACTAATACAATCCTATTATAGTATCCTCAAAGCATGAGACTCCATGCCAAATCCTGCAGGTATTATTCACATGCATATCGCAGTTACCATGCTTATTCTCTTCCAGGTGATGACTGTGCCCACTGTTCCTTTGCTAGCTGACATCAGCTAGCTGGCCTTGCCAGGTCTGCTCACTTTCTTATTTCCCCAGTGACATCTCTGATAGTGGTAAACTGTTCCAGACCCCCAGAGTTATTTCTTGTGCCAGAAGCCAGCTACAATAGCTATGTTCTGCTTCTCTGTGTCCAATCAGTCATTCCATCTGACTCACCAAAGATGCCATTTCTTGGTATGATGCAGAGTCCCTCACTGTGTTATGCACACTAAGGTACCATATATATGCATGCAAGACTCAGAGCAGTACCTGCACTATTCATTCCTGAAGTAATATTCCTCTACTTGTTAGCTTGTTGTCATCTGTCTATTCCTCCATTCAATACCCATTACTCAGATACCTTTCTTTAGGTCTCAGTTCTCTGTTCTAAGGCATGTCCCATCAGAGCATCAATGCCTGTGCATCTTTGATCAATGTGATCAGACTTGCTGATCATATTTTGATTATAGTCTTTTTATTTTTAGCATGTTCTCTTGTAATAGTATTGGTGCATTTAGAGCCAAGTGCTGGGACCTCACATGCAGCCTAACCCCTCTGGTATTAGTCTGTTACTAGGCCATGCACTCTGCTTATTGTTACTTCAGTTTATCATTACAATAGCTAGGTTTCTGTGCACTCTAGTCCTATTTTCTGTTACATGCTTACTGAACTGGAATGTGGTCCATGTATTCGCAATTTTCGCAATTTTACATGCCTGAACATGGAGAGGGCATGTCACCATTCATACTTTCAAAAGTCAAAACCTTGCATTTACATTTTTGTCCACTACCAACATCCAACACCCTTTTCTGTATACAGTTTGTACAAAATAATTTTTACAAAGAAGTGAAATCTGAACTCTCTCCCTGCTCCTTCAACTCCTCTATGTCCTTGTCCAGCCTCTTCAACATCACCTTTCAAAGATCCTCCACCTCCTGATCTCTCTCATCTTTAAAAATCAGTCAGGTCTTCTTCCAGGCCTCCATCTCAGACTCCAAAAACAACTCTGAAGGAGATGACATATCATTAGAATCATAGTCATCTTGAAGGCCTGCCACAATACTGCAAACATCTGTCATCTTGTCTGCCAACTCATCTACACAATGTATCAACTTGCATATTAATTTTGAAAGTTGGTGGAGACCGATGGAGACCTCCACACTACTAATCACCTTGCTTGTGGTGACACCCTGGTTGAATGAACAGGTGGTCTTCTCAATCTTGCAACATGCACAAGTCTGCCCATACATGGCACCTTTGGTGGCCAGGCATGCATAACAATAGGCACCATCTTGGTGACAGTGCATACAGCTTCCTGAGAACAAAGGCTAAGTCAAACTATGCAAGAAAATCAAGACACTTACTTTCACCATCTAACAACTCTTCACCTTCTGCTGGCCCCACCACTTCCAACTTTGCCCACTTCTTGAGACTAGAAACCACCTCTGCCCCACTGCTATCCACTAGGCTCCTCAACCTGAACTTGCATTTATAGCCTCTCTCCACTAGACCTACCACCTTTCTCTTTTCCTCTCACACCCTCTTTCTTCTCTCCAGGGTTCTCTTGGATTCTTCCAACTCATCGTCCCCCTCAGTCCCCTTATTTTGCTCACCATCAGACTCCAGAGACATATGGCCAGTCATCTTCTTGAAGCAAAGACTAGGGCCAGAACCAAACCATTCTGCCAGCACTTGATGCAGCCAAAAATCAACAGCCTTCATGGAGGTCATCTGCAATCCACTCTCTATAATCATCCCCTCCTGCTCTGTCCCTGAGACTGAAGCCCTTGCCATGGCCTCCACAGCCTCCCTCTCCTCTGCCTCCTTAGCCTGCCTCTTCACAGCCTGCCAGACCTCCTCTCTCTTTCTCTCCAATTCCTCCTTCTGCTCCCTTTTCTGCACCTTCCAGGCCACATGGTCTGTCCAGACCTTTTCCTCCTGCTCTTGCTCCCCTTGCCATTCCAAATGGCTCTCCACAGCCTCCACATATTCTTCCTCCATAGTCTGCCATTCCAGACAAAATAATTTCTTAGCCTCTTTAGGGCTGTTGGGGATGAGTTCCCTCACCAAAGGCTCAGGAGTATGCAAGCAATGATACACAGTAGGAGGTGACATAGTTAGGGTGATAATGGTGGTATCTAACCAAGTTGCAAAAAATTCCCACAGCCACCAACAATCTTCTATGTGGACCCACTGGCCATCAGAATCTATGCTCTTGAGGGCAAGAATGCTAAGGGGGAGATACTGTTACATGCATGCCACTGGCCTCTGTGTCACCCCAACCAACCACAAATGCAATCACAGAAACCCACTGGACTCTGGCCACTCCCCATTACCTATTAATTTCATTTTACCATTATCATTTCACATCTGTATTTCACATTGTAATATCTAGACTCTGAACTTGGTAGTGAATATTGACATCCGAACCCAATAGAACCTGACTCAGAATTAGCTACCATTAGTATATAAAGCCATGTATAACTATTGTAACTACTTAGTTCGAATATCAACTTGGATAAGCCATCTACACTTTGCACTCACTTCAACTCCTTTCTATCTCATCTATCGGATTCCATTCCAAAGGATATTCTAGTTCACTCCTCTGATAGAACTCTGCTCTGTCCACCCAGATCCTTGGGCTCTGACTCAAGGGTGATGTTGCCAATAGCTTTATTGACACCCATGCACTCAAGCCCACTCAATTAGCATGTTCCTAACAGGTACCTATAGTGAATGTGGATCAGGACACTGAGCTAGAGACATCATTGAATGTGCCAACCTCCTCCAATCAAAAAGGAGACTTAGATTTGAAAGAGATAACAGTGAAGGTGGTAGTAGTAGCAGCAGCAGTAGCAGGGCCTAGATCTTTAAGACCTCAAAAGCACAAATGTGAGGATCAGAATATTAGCCCATATTTTAAGCATAGCTATGTCTGATTAAATACTTTCACATCATCTATATCTACATCTCCTACTGCTCAATTTACTGAGTCAGCTGATTCTCTATCTTCTCCTTCTTCACATCTATTCAATGATCCATTCTTGCAGGCTACACTACATGCTTTAAAGGATTTTATTGTAGTCAACACAACATTCAATGTCAATTGCTTAGAGAATATCCTTCATTTTCATCCAAATGAACCCTTTGTCTTCTCAGTCATTCATAGTCTTCAGAATGGATTCTGGCCTCTCAACTTTGGTGAATGAGAAGACTCTCTCCATGACAAGACTGAGAATTATATCACTGATTCTTGAAATATCAATAAAATACAAGCATTTTATGATCATGAGGTCACAGCTAGACATTGGTCACTATCTCTACCAGATGGGTTTACACTCCTGCCAGATATGAAAGTATCACCTATGTTCATGGTCTGGCAGAATAGAAAACCCTGTTATAATGAATCATACTTCCTCTGGTTTAAATGCAGGAAACTCTGCTAGCAAGGCAAAGGTCAAATATGATGATATGCATTCATTTGGTGAGGCTCTTCACAATGCCAAATTACAACATCCCAATGCTGATTTCACTCTGTATAAAGGCAATGTCACTAAGGCCTTTTTGAATTTACCAGTGCATTCTCTATGGCAAATTCATCAAGTGGTCCTTGTTGACAACCAATATCACATTGTTAGGCAGCTCATCTTTGAAAGCCAAGCTTCACTCAGGATTTGGTGCTTGGTCTCAGTCTTATTGTGCTGAGTTGGGATTCATCATCTCAACATCACTGATCTCCATGTTTATATAGATGACTTCTTCAGCTGGGATTTCACCTATCACCAAGTTTTCTATTGAGGTCAGCAGCAACCAGCACAGCAAGTACAACTTTTGATATTTTAAGAATATATCTCCTGTCCCTTTAATGATCCAAAACAGTTGCATGGTCAGACTCTCAAAATTATCAGCTTCTGGGTTGATGCCAATCAGGAAAGTATCTCTCTTACACAGCAATCAGTTATCAATGCTAAATCTGAGATCGACTCATTTCTTTCAACATCTGATAGAGTGCCTATTCTACAGAAATGGCAGCATTTAGGTGGATACCTGAACTGGGTTCTGAATGTTCTACCATGAGGCCATCCTGTCCTTTCCTCTTTATATAGAAAGATGGCTGGAAAGACTCACTCTTTCATAAAGATCTTCATCAATGCTGCAGTTAGAGAGGATTTCTCCTGGTTTTTATCTATTCTGCCAGATTCTGTAGATGCTCATTTTGTCAACTCAGCTCTCTGAGCTGACTCAGAAGCTGACATGATATTTTGGATGGATGCCAGCTTAAAAAATGCATTATCATTTGTTTTTGCAGAAAACAGTTTTGTATATCAGTTCTATCCACCATCATCTAAAAATATGATCAACATCTTCTTTCTCAAACTTGTCACCATTCTTTCAGCCATCTATTATGCAGTATCTCTATCTAAACTCTCTCATCATCTTTTACTTTTCACTGATAGCCTCAATTCTGTCACTGCATTTGATTCCCTATCAGTATTAGAATCTCTTCACAATGAACCCTTACTTGAAGCAGCAGGCCTGATACTCTGTTCAGGAATTGACACTCATATTCAACATATTGATGGAAAAGATAATATTCAGGCTGATATGCTTTCCTGACTTTTTTTGGATGAATATCATCATAAATTCCCTGCTGACCATGTCTGCACTTTCACTCTACTAAGAGACCTACTGCCAGCATGATGGAGACAATCTTTCTAACTGCACTGGGCAACCATGCCTCTTGCATTGCTCACCCAGCTTTCTTCTTTTTTCTTCTCAATGAACATGTTCTGTTTCTCTAAGCTCATGTGATCAAGCTCAGAGCAGCAAAGAGTTATGCAACAGGAGCATATGACTACATACAGTTTTGCATTACTCATGCACTGCCCCTTGAACCAACATCACTTACTCTCAGCAGATACATCACCTATACATCCTAGTTCATCTCATCTGGCCTAAAATACTTGACTGGAGTCTATCACTTTCTAAAAGACCTCTATTCTGACTTTGATGCCAGTCACAAACATCCCATGGTGCAAGCTACTATCCATGGCTCAAGAAAGACAAGAGATGATCCCACATCCCAAAAACTACCCCTTCAATTATTCTATTTGATCACCTTTTGTCTTCTCACTAACATCTCAGATTCTTATGATGACCTCCTATTTGCCACCATTCTTGCTTGCTACTTTTATGGCTGTCACCAGTCAGGTGAGCTTATTTGGAAAAATGACAAACAACTTCAGGACTTTCACAAAATAATCAAACATTCTTCCTTCATTCTCCAAAAGAATAATATACAATATCATCTTCCTTACAACAAATCTGATCTCTTCTACTATGGCACTGACATCCTACTCATATGACAGGAGCTCACCAACCCAGTCACACTCCTATCACAATATATAAAACATCAAGATCTTCTTTATGGCTCACATGCTCCACTCTTCCTTTATGAAAATAGTGATATTCCATCATGAAATTAGTTTGACAAGAAGTTTTTTGCAATTCTAGGCAGAGACTTTGATGGCCACTCTGCTAGGGCTGGAGGAGCTACATTTTATGTATCACTCAGACTTTCAGAGTCCATTATACAAGCTCTTGGTTGGTGGTCTTCTAAAACATGAACCACCTACATTTGGGAACACCCTGCCCTGCAAGCACAACTGTAATTGGCATATTTATGCATTCATTATTCCCTTCCCTAATCTGCAACCCATTCAACCTTCTTGAACCACCACCACCCCCATCTCTCACCAACCAAAAGCACATAATAGCCATTCACACATTGTAATTGATTTGAGGGCAGTCTCTGAGGCCTTCATTATAGCCAGTTACATCCCACTCCTTGAGCGAGCAGCAGAGGCTGAGGATTTATGCAAAATAACAATCCCTCAGAGCCAGATTTGGCATTTACTTCCATATGCAGGAGTAGATAGGCTTTTTTATAAAAATGTAACGTATTTGTCACGTGATGTCCTTCGTTCCGCTTGAGGCACGCCTTACGACATCGGCGTCAAACGGTCGTCTTTTCTGGTTACCTAGGATGCATGGTTCCCTCCAGCTCGTTCTCCAGCTTTGATGTTTAGGCCATCTACCAATTTTTTTTTTTTCTTCAACTCGTCAATTCGACTAACTCCCGAGGTGGGCAAATTACATGTTTCCATGGGTACTGCGACCTCTAGTGACCTCGCCGTGAGTGCAGTGCATTCCTCACTATGCAGCAATGTTCCATTAATCACGTACAGGTCGTTTACCATCCTTGCGGTGAACTGTGGGGCTCCGTTTTGGTCTACAAAAGTTGCTTGGTTTCCTCCGAAGGTGATAAACCACCCTTCTTTATCCAGCCTACTGATTGAGATTAAGTTTGCCGAGATGTCAGGGCAATGGAGAGCTTTGCTAAGGATGAATACGTTTTGTGAACCTGCAGTAGATGACTTCAGGGCTACAGTGCCGATCCCTTCAATATTCAGTGATGCTCCGGCCTTCGAGGAAGTTCCTGACGTTTTGCCTAAGGGCCTGTAGTGGAAGAAGGAATCTCTGCTTCGGATAAAGTGGGTGGATGCTCCAGAGTCCCCATACAGCAGTGAGTTGTCTAATGCTTGACTAGTATTATTGACCACTAGTGCTGTTTCCTCTCTCCAGACTTTCTCGATGGTCTTAAGGGTTTTCTCGTCGATGCGCGTGTTCAGTGCAGTGACGTTTGTGTAGACGGAACCTGGATCGGATGATGACGTGTTGGAGGTGGCTAGGTTTCCGGAGCTAGGCACAGGTGCGTCCCGTTTCCCTTTCCACCAAGGCGGGTATTGACCCTGTCTTCCTCCCCCTAATTTCCAACACTCGTCGAGAGCATGGCCTATTCCCTTACAAGCGTCATTCGGGCTGTGAGACTTGTCCGACCCCGGGGCCGTATTCTTCCTTGAAGAAAGGCTTTGAACTTGAAGGGTTAGAGCCTGGATAGACGCTTGGAGTTCCTGAATTGTAGACTCTTGAGCGGATGAGGAGTTATTGGCAGTGTTCTGTCTGACTACGTGTTCGCCGTGGGCAATGAGACGTCCGATAACGATAGTGAGGCTGCTTCAAGCATATAGAGTGCTGACGACCGAGTCCCAGGACTCAGGGAATGAGTCGAGTAGCGTGGTTTTGAAACTCTTGTCGTCTATAGCTGCGCCGGCGTCGTTTGCTTCCTTCCTGAGCTTGCACATCCTCTCTACATATCCTCCATCCCCGCTAACCTTTTCTCCGTCCTGGTATTTCATAGTTTTCAGTGCTCTCTCCCTACGGCTACGAATCAAGTCTGAATAGGCACTGTACTGGGTCTTGAGAATAGTCCAAGCCTCGTGAGATGGCTTCTTGGGGTTTATTCCAACACCAAATATGTCTTTGACGTTGCGAACGATTGAGGCAAGTGCTACGCTCTCGTGTTGTGCGTATTCGAGCAGGTTGGGAGTCAGGCTATTGATGGGGGTGGATGGTAGTGGCGCTATAGTCTGACCGGGGATTGAGACCTTGTTTTCCCAATAGTTGACGAGTCCGCGGGTATTTCCTTCGGTCAGCATTATCATTTTGAATGCTGCCCAGTTCTCGTCGTTGAACTTCTCGTCATCATCTAGTTTGATGGGTATGGTTTGTTGTGATGTAGTTGTCATGATAGGGGGAATACGACGTTTCGTTTGTACAATCTATGCAGTTTCTTGATTTGACCGTTAAGAACGTGTGTTATTAACCCAGAGGGATGAGCACGGGGTCCAGAACCTGTTAGGAATAATACAGCTCAGTTAGTCACACGTTATGGTGGTGATCAATTGATGTGCAGAGAGGGGTGGAACGATAGGTATATGCGACAAAAAGGGGTTGGTGATATATATATGGTAAGAAGGTCCAGTAAAGAAATAGAAAAGCAGTATTGGGAAACGGGATAGGCTGAACCCTCGACATCTCAGGCTCTTGAAGAGCGCCTTGCGAATCCACGTCGGCCTCGATGTACACGTAAGGGCTTGGATCTGTGGATTCTCCAGTTCCTTCACGGACCTTCATGGCAGGCAATAGCGTTGTAGTGAGTTCCGTGTATTCCCCCTCAGTTTCGTAGACCAATTCGTGAAGCTGATATCCACGTGTTGCAAACCACGTTGCCCACGAGCGCCACCACTGTAGACGAGGCTCGTATTCCTCCAGGTCGCGAGGATCCACATTCTCCTTGCAGGAAGCACAGAAAGTTAGTTGAGCACGTTGCTACGCATGGTATACTCTTACTGAGGGCATGTCACGGTGGTAGACGCAGTGGTGAAAGTTGGTTTACGGCAAATTCCGTCAACTCAATAATTGTTCCGCGGGACAGCCGACACTATCTTCTCGCCTGCCAGCCTCTCTGCAGTCGCTGTGAGGAATTTTTATATATAAGTAGTTTTGGATTTCCCTAGTGGAAAAAAATTCTGTATACGTCTCCGCTACTTTCGGAAATGGTCTGCTTATCGAGAACCGCCTGTCCCTCGCACGACTATATGGCTTCGCAGGATCTGTTACCAGAAAGTCGGTTATCATCGGCTAGTAGTTAATGCTCGCTGGATACTAGGCTTTGGTTCGGCGCCTTTCCTCCTTATGCTTAGTGCGGGTACCGGTGACACTTTGAGAATATGGATACTGTTCTCATATATGTTGGAATGACATTGTGTATCCACTCTGATTTTACAGCAATGATCAGAACAGTGCTCTATCCAAGAACTTCCAGCGATGTATCATACTACGATGGGCCGAGTCTTTGTTCCCTTGGGACGATAAATTAGCTCCTTAGATGGCAGAATCGTCGTCCTCAGAATCTCACTACCCTGGAGCTCCTCACGCCTTCGATTTGACCCCATCCAAGGTGCTCCTTGATTCTTAGCCGCGTTCGGGGGTTGTGGAACCCAGTCCGGCGACCCTTCAACAAGCTCACGTTGGAAATCAACTTCATACCCCGCGCACTTCATTTTCCATACTGCCAATACCTAAATGCCTTGGAGGATCGATTTCTGCCGGATGGCGTAGATGAACGATAGCTCTGCAACGAGTACCATATCCTTACTTGGGCATCTTGTGAGCCCAAGCTGAGACAACCTTAGGAGCAGGTCAGTAACTCTACCAATGTGACCATTAGTATATGAGATCGCTCACAACACGTTTCTGCCCCCTTCCATTCTTCCACTGACAGAGGCGCAGCTCTTTCCATCTTAAACTGTCCCATATATTGCCACTTCCCGCTGTTAATCCGCGAGAAAACTCTTTGAGTTTCTGGCCACTCGATATTGCCCGATTTACTGGATGAGAAGAATAGCCCTGGGTTCCCCGGGCATTTGTGGAGCGTGATGATTCATGTTCAAGTTGAGAAACATGAAGTCGTTCATGTGGTGTATAGTGAGAAATTTTTGAGCGATATTCGGAAAGGTTTCTTGGGTGTTTCCGCCCCGAAATTGCGGCATGAAGCGACGATCTGCGGCGTCCTCGGATATAGGGATCAAGATGCACAATCACAGTTAGGGATGCCTCTGATACGACATCGAACAGTGTCTAGGGATAGTTCTAGGTTTTTGATTGTCTTTACCTTGGGCTAGAGAATCGTTACTATGAAGTTCTGTTGAGATGTGTGACAAACCTGCACCCTACCTTTCTTTCGCTTGAGAACGCATTTTACCAAACAGTACTCATTGCGAACCCTCATCCATTCTTGTCAGTGAAGTTCGATTTCCTCGGAATCGCAGATTGAGTGTGCGAAATGTCGTCCAGTACGAAAGCCTGGCCTGTCAAACACACACACATGCCTCCGAGACCACGCCATCGTTCTGTTGTGGTCTGAATTGCCTTTTTGGTTTCCATAATCTAAATTCTGGTTATCGTCTTCACTGGCACTGGGGACTACCCGACGCCTCTATTAATGGGGCAGTTCAGAGCGGTACATCAGGGAACTATTGGCGTGAATGAAAATGCTGAGGTAGACAAGATATGCGACCGTTAGAACGAAGAAATACCTGCAAAGGCCTCTTGTCAGAGTTTGTTGACGAGAGAGGATTTCATGAAGGTAATACGGTCTTTTGAGCAATTTCTGAGTACCAGAAATCCGAAACAATGGCTTCAATGAGCTCAAAAGGGAGCTCAGACCCCGGACTGGTCATTGTGGCGACGCGCGTATGGAAAGAAACGATCTGCACAGCCATGTGATAGGGAAGAATTTGAAATTTCTGTCATTGTAGAATTTGTACTGAGTTTATAAGTTCCGCAAAGCATATTAGGTATCGTCGTATCATGTGCAAGAGCTGGAGACACATCCAGAGATGATATTGTGCAGCGAGTTCGTACATTGTGGCCAGGAGACACCTCATTGAAACTGATCGATGATACTTGTGAGATGATTTCGAACTATGTCCAGTGGCAACTCTGCGTCCTTAGATTTCTTTACTTCGGGCTGGATAAATGGATCATGAAGAAGTTGATTATACTGAGGTCGAATTACATTATATAACAAGTACTTGCATTAATTCGTCATTGTGTTTGGCCTTTCCAATGTTATGTGGAAGATTATCGAGAACAGCACGCAACCCGGGAACACACAAGTCGGAGGGGGAAATCTAGGGAATACTTCATTTTCTTTTGATACCGACCGTCAATCATCCACATCCAGAGCGGGATTATTGTGCCAGCGTATAGGTTCTGTGGGACGGATTGAAAGCCCAAGTCCCTAGACTTTGCCAAAAGGGCAGATATCCTCGAGATTTCAGCTGGCGACAGCTCTGTTCTTTTCCTTTAGACTGCCCCTTGCCAATTTCATACTCTGAGTCCTAAGAGAATGAGAATCCATGAAGAGACGACTGGTAGAAAATCAGAGTTGTGGAGAGCTTTGGATACTCGTAGGTCGAGAAGAACTTTATAATTAAGAACATGATATCTGATTGGATACCGGATATCGGACCGTTTACCACGTGATCCCTGCGAGCACGTGAGAACGACCGCGGCCGATTCGCCGTTTCTTCCTTCTTTCATTTCTACCACATTCTTCCATCAGGGCCTGCCTTTTCGTGTTTACGCGGGGAAACTGAAAGAATATCGACAAGTACTCCTGTAAGCTACTCAAGATATCATGCCTGGAGCCAATCGTTTTGTCCTGAGATTCATTAAGGATCCCATTCACGACCTCAGTACGACCTCATTCTGTCCTATAGCTCCCTGTTATCTGATAGAGCCCTTAGTTGAAGTCAGTCCTCGACTTTCCGTCTTTTTAGATACGTGCGTAGCTGGTATAATGACTCGTGTCAATTCTAATTGCAAGATAGACGCCAATTCCAACGTCTACGCAACATCAAACAACTGGGAACTTCGTACTACGTCTGGCCTGGAGCTTCACATAATAGATTTGAGCATTGCTTAGGTGCGCCATCCGAATTCTGGGCTCTCTGTCTTTGACACGACAATGAAAGGTGTTGCGCACCTCGCCAAGACTCTGGCTACGAACTTACAAACGAAACAACCAGACTTCGGGATCAGTGATAGGGACATCGAGTGCGTCGAACTTGCCGGCTTATGTCATGACCTTGGACACGGACCATGGAGCCACGTTTGGGATGCATCGTTTATGCCAATGGCACTGTACGTTCATTCTTCTGTGTAAACTGACCGGTAGTGATTTTTTACTAGACCAAAATTGAAAACACCGTGGAAGCATGAGCAAGGCTCTGAGATGATGTTCGACTATCTTGTAACGACCAACAATATCGAAATCGAGGAGGCAGACACCAAATTCGTGAAAGCTCTAATCGCCGGGGACCCGGCGAAATGTGACCCGCATGTTGATCGCTCTCCATTTACGCGTCCTCTTAGTCCTTGCATAGGTCCGAAAAGGGGTTTCTCTTTGATATCGTAGCCAACAAGAGAAATGGCTTGGATGTGGACAAGTAGGTGCCCATTGTCCCTGCTTTCCGTCTATTTGATGACACTTAACGACAGGTTTGATTACTTTGTTCGCGACTCCCATATGATTGGCGAACCCATCAAGATCAATCTTACACGGTATGCAGAAGAAACGTTCGCTCTGCCAATATTCCTGATAGCGTTTCAGCCTACTCAAGTCAGCCCGAGTGATAGATGGCGAGATCTGTTATGACATCAAGGACGCCAACAATATCTATGAGGTGTACAATACTAGATTCCGCTTGTACAAACAGATCTATAACCACAAGACGGGTAAGAATTTCTTCAGACCTTCTGAGAGCTAATAACTGACAATTTCATTGCAGCCGCGGCCATTGAGTACATGATTGTTGACGCTCTCCTCCTGGCTGAGCCGTATCTGCAAATAGCCACCCGGGTGTTTGATCCCGCAAAATTCACATACTTGACCGACGATATCATGACGCAAATTGAATACGAAGCGTTAAGCAATCCAGTGAGTATCCATCTTTTGAAGTAAGCACAACATCTCACTCATGTACAAGGATCTGGCTCCTGCTGCTGCAATTTTTGACCGTATCCGGACCCGCGAATTGTACAAGAGCGTCGATTATAAAACGGTTGATTGGGCTGACCACAAGTTCTTCGAGGGGGAGATAACGCCAGCCAAGATTGTTAGGGAAGCACACAATGATATGACCGAGCCTTCTGGGCTTACACCTGATGATGTCATTGTATCCTTTTCACCCATGCACTACGGTTTGCTTGATGAAAATCCCTTGCGCCACGTCAAGTTCTATTCCAAGGCTCGGCCTGATGGTGCGCTTCCTCCTCCCTGCCCTGGTTTGATCTGAGTGTTCCATCACCTAGTGTGTGCTATCGCTCAACCGGGTGACTATTCGAGCCTCGTACCATCGGTCTTTGGAGAGGTACTTCTTCGTGTATACACAAAAAAAGCCGAGCAAGTCGTCAACTCTCCTTGCAAAAGGACGTTTTTGCTCAATATTTTCTAGGTACTACTCCGATGTGCAGGCTGGATACCGGGCTCTCCTTTCCAAGATTGCCGGCAGACCATCTGTCACTGTACGCACGCCACCTGCCACTGAGACATCTTCTACCCCCGGACCGTCTCGCAACAATGGCGTGGCTGCACTTGATCGTTCGCCTGGTGGGAGCAGATACGGCGAGAACCAGTTTACCACTGTGGAGCGAGGTTATATTCCGGCTAGTCCTGCCAAGCAGCTGAAACGCGAGGTTGGGAACTCGGAGGCGGAAGGATCTTCGAAGAAGAAAAGGCCATGAGCGTGGTGTCGTGGTTGGGATGATTAACTTTTCGGATAGATTTCTTGTTCCCGTAGATATCAGTAGACTTTACTCGTATCCCGCCTGTCATTTACACGGACTCGATGTCTTTTTACTTGTAAATAGCTTTTTCGTGTAGTATATGAACCTATTCCGCTTGTAATAAGTCCATAATAGGTTCGCCGTCAATGGCTAAGCTCCCATTATGCCCGCCGACCCCGCCGCCGTGCTACGCGAGCTCCACATGGATATTTCGGTCATCTTCTATCCCTTCCACGGTCCTTACAGACTCACCATGTCACTGCCTTTTCATTTCCCTCGCCTCAAACTCTTCCTTCACCCACTTATCTGCGAGCTTCCATGCCCCCCGATGCCCGTATTGACCACGTATCGGCTCCTAAACGGTTGCTCAAAGGCTGCCTTTGGGTGAGAGAGGCGAAGATATGGGAGACGGTGTAGTCATTAGGCCAGTGCTTGAGTGGGGGATGGAGGTGGGTGGGGTAAAGGAATGGCTATAGGGGACTGGCATCTGATATACGAATGTAGATTGGAGGTATCCTGCAGCTAGCATGATAGGAGAAGCTGGAATTATTTGAGCGCAATGTGAGTTTGAGATGAACTGCTGCGAGACTGGCACGGCGGTACAGGGACCTGGAGCAGGATGTTTCTTAAGGAGAGCGAATACGAGCCCAGCTGTGCTAGTGGAAGGGTAGCTCAGATCCAGAGAACCACGGCTATATAATGACCTCCTGGTTGAGATTGACGAATGAAGCTCCCTTAATAGACTGTTACGAATACGGGACAGTAATCTCTGATGGGTGTGGACGACTCGGACACTGCTGTTCCCATTTCCGAGACTGGGGGATTGAAGGTGTCCAAATACGACAATGGAGCCTAAATTGTTCAGCAGAGTTGAGAACCATGAAAGCTGGAAAGAGCGGGAAAGTGGGAATCATTTCCTGGAGACGAATCTGATCGACGTGGGCCTATGAATAGAAGGGAGCCATCAGCGTCCAGGGAAAGCGCCAAGGTGCATAGAGAGCCTGCAGTAACTTTGAGCTAAAGGATAGCAGTACGCTTGATCCCTGTGCTACTTGCTTTATACCAGAACACTAAAGTAACGGTGCGCTGTAGTTCTTCCAGGTGCTCCTTCATAGTCCTTCCTTTCCGAGTCATACACGGCTATGCAGAACGAGGCATCTACAGCAATCACTGAGTCATTTCGACTGAGATGCTGATCAGTGTACGCATCTAGTGGCGCAGCGGTATTCGGTCCTTAAAGTGATAAAGTGGGCGCTGTCATGATGAAAGTACGCTTGATTCTGTCTAGTAAACGTGGTAGGTACAACGTGCAACTCCAGATGCAGAAATCTGTGCTGTGGAACGGTGTACATTGGTATCAAGTTAATAAGATGAGTGTCTACAGACTCACCGCAAACTTAGTTAATTAATCCTGTGGTCCTCAGGTAAGAACTTAACATATGACAAAAATCGGCATTGTCCGAATCGGAATATACAGCGCATCACATGATCGTGACTGGGGTAAAGTGGCGTCACGGAAGCAATTTGTTCACCTCTTCCCTTCTTACCGCGTAACGTGGAGCTGTGCAGGTCACTTCGACGTGTTATATCGTATTTGGATTGCATAGCTGTCGAGTTGTATGTCCTTTCTTTATAACTGCTGCTACCCTGTGTCAACTTTCACTCTAACCGCTACTGCACAGTTTGTCTTCTATTCCGCTAGTTCACGGGTCAGAACGGGTCAGAATTGCAGTATAGATGGAACAACAGCGGATCCCGTTTCCGAGGTCACGCGCAGCCTCGGAGGTCACACCTTGTAAGTCATCACAGCGCTTTTTTTTTGCATACATAGCTCACAGCACCCTTGGTATATTTATAAGCTCGCAGCGCTAACGGTAACTCCATGTCTGTAAATTCCATCGTACCTTCTGAAGACGATTCGTCAGAATCCATCGGCCATGAGGCTTTTCATTCTCCTTGTAAGCGTTCACTCTTAAATAATCAGACTCTCAATTAACGGCATCCTTTCATCAGTGGAACCGAGCGAAGAAGGTATAATTCGTAAACATATTGGCTTTACATACTTTTTGTTCAAGACTTTCAGGATTGAACATCAAACCTTCTGAGACTAATAACTCAACGATAGGTCAGTGAACGCTGAATTTATACGGGGCCTTTCTGATACATGTTACAGACTCTTTCGCCACATCTTCTTCCAAGCTGACATTATCTGATAAATTGTCTGCACTACCGCCTCCCAACACTCCCAGCCTGAACCGAAATCGGTCTCCAAACCCCGGCGCCAGTCGAGGTTTTAGACGCAGCTTTGAAGCGTCCGGTTCTTTGCCCTCCGTCAGAAGTGCAGAGGACATAGATCTCATACAGTCCACACGGAACAGCCCTCGACAGGGCAGCCATCTTCCTCCTCGGTCGAATGCCTCAGACGGTTCAGTGGGCATTGACGCGCCAAGGAATAGAGCCTCGTTAGATTCCGACCGCATCTCCTTACCTGCCCTACAGAGCGTTAGAAACGGTAAGATTTCTCTAATTCTTTCACATATTAAGCTTATCTTAGCTTCCCTTCAGCCTTTTCTCGCAGAAACAGGGGAAGTGATCCTACGCTCCCAGCTCAACGCACTGAACAGCTCAAGGGAGAAAATCTCGACTCGCGTTCTCGTTCTCCGTCTCGCGCAGCCTCTCCTCTTCGTCTATTGCAGCAATGGTCTCAAGGTCGTCATCGCTTTCATAACAACCCAAGGGAGGAACCGTTCATTCCTGTCGATCCTTTCCGTGCAAAGTCGCATTTCCGTTTACCATGCTTACCTTGCTGTTGCGTCAGCGAACCTAGCGATTCCTCAGAGACGGGAATGGATTATGATTGCGGCAAGGTGAAACACTATGCTGAAAGCATATCCACATTTATCACCGAGACGCTACCACGATTATTCTATCTATACGCGCTGCTGCGGCTGCCTGCTCTTTATTTCTCTAGGGTCTCACGGATTTTCGAGGATGCCGAAGTCAGCCGGCCCGATGTCCAGCGCATGATCGACGCGTGTTACCGTCCGGGATACACTGTACCTCTGTCCTCTAACGTGAACATTACTTCGAACGGGTATCGTTCGCCAGCTGCTGGAGTATCTGGTCAGGTCGGTGCTGCGGCGCTACTTTCTGACCTGGATATTCTTCCAGAAGATTGGGTGGCACCGTTCGTCTCACCAGCGCTTGTGCGATTCAAGCATTCGTGGGAGGCCTTTATTGATACCCTTATGAGAGAGTGGAAAACTCTTAATCTCGTTTCTGCTCTGTTGTTAACGTATGTACTCACCGCATGTTACTGCGTGATTATATTGCTGATGATATCAGAGCTATTTTAACCATGTTCCAGATACCAAACGCTGCCTCTGATCCTATCACTCGGACGGCGGCGTTGTTGTCACTGATCTGCGCTTTAATGAGCGTGTCTTATGGCTGCATGTACATCGTCAGGTGAGCATCTCATACATTTTGTCTCTGGTCAAGTCGCTCATTGCTTGTATAGATTTGGAACTATGAGGACTATGTATCGCGCCTCGCGATGGGCCGAGGTAAGAAAGGGAGTTTGTATTAGCGGAGTATACTCTGACTGACTGACTTGACTTGTAGGAGGCTCGTAAGACCAACACCGTAATTTGGTGGAACGTCTGGGTTATGCTCGCCATGCCGGCTGTATGGTTGTCCTGGTCCGTGTCAGAGTTGGCTGTGCCAATTCACTCAGCACTAATCACCATATTGATACAGGTCCATGGTCTACTTTGTCGTTTCCATCCTGTCTTTCGTGTGGCGCACAGGATCCGCACTCGACCCAGCTGAGTACCAGGGACTGAGTCCCACTGGAGTGCTGGGTCCGCGAATCGCGATTACATGTGTTTTCCTGATTGGGATGATATACCTCGTTCTCATAGTGAACACCCTCAGGAGCTATGGCACGCATGGGGTGTTGAGATCTGGGGCACAGGTTGAAGTGCCAGAGGAGGAGCGACGAGGGAGGGAGCGGGAGCGGGGTGCGAGCCGTCGGGAGAGTAGGAGACGGAGTGAGCGGTATGACCATGTACCAGAAGCTGCAGCGAGAGGGACTCCGGATCTTCGTAAGGATAAGGTAGTCGAGGAGGTGATGGAAACTGAGGTGAAGGAGAACGGTCGGTTGAGAACTCTCTTAGGGTTTGGGGTGAACCGGGGTTCGGATTTGGAGAGGGGGATGTGGGAGGAGAACGACTCGCTTAGACGTGCTCGTTCATCGGGCTGACTTATGATTTCGTATGATTACTTATGGACTAACTTGCTATGGACTGCTGTATTCCTTTTTTATTGCAGAAGATTGTATCGCTGTATAGACATGAATGTCACCTAAGTAACTGATAAATCGGCAGCCCTTCTGTTAAAGTTATTACGTTTATCGTATGGGATGGCATCCAGTGATGATGCGTCCATGGCATTCGCGGAAAACTAGATCACGGCAGGGATTGAACGTGAATCACTGAGACTTAGTAACAGGCAGCAAGATATACTGCCAGTACTTTGAACATTTCAGTCCCACATTTCAGTTGTAATTATTAACCCTCCTCATGCTACCAAAGGTATATTATCATCTATTGAAGATACCATAGGTGTACAACTATTTCCAGTTTGGTGGCAACTGCAAGGGAGCAGCCCGGGGAACCGGTCTAACCGCCGCATGCGTTGATGGGCCGAACTGTTTTTACCCACGGTTGAATCAACTCACTCTTCTCCCGTCATTATGATCAAGGAATTCATAGACAGTGAGTTGGCATAATAATTACCATCGACATTCTCTGACTGTAATTTCAAGGTATCCCACGCAATGGATCAGCGTCATTCGTTCCGAGTCACCGCCACCTTCCTCAGACTGGACTCGAACGATTGGTTCAATACATACCTTTGTCCGGTTTGACGAGGCTTGCAAATGGGCCTGCGTCAGATTCCAAGTGCCTTGTCTCTCGCTGACCTCCGAGATCGCTCACAAAGTTCAGTCCGAAGGGTGGCAAACATTGCATGCGGATGATAATGAAGTTCTTACACCTTTCTACGGCTTGTTGCCAAACGAGTTCCCAAAGCGTCCTTACGATTTTGCTCCCCCAGAGATGATCCAAAACACCCTTCTCATCTGCGACCTTGCTGATCTCCGTTGTTACGATCTCGTACCGCCACACGAATGAGTTTACAAAATTGGAGAAAATGACTTTCTCTTCAAAGTGCGATGAGACAGACCCCCTGCTGACGTTCCTAAAATCGAGGAAGAGTACCATATCTCTCATCGTCTTCGAGATTCGCCCTACGTTCTGCCTCTTCATGGCTTGGTTCGCGCCACGCGCTGGTATGTTGTGCCAGAAGATCCTATTGCACAACATGTGGTTGTCCTGGATGGTTTCTTGGTGCCATATGTAGGGTCCTATTCGAAACTGTTTCATGAGGGCGAGTGGACTGTCTATGAGAAGGAGATACTAGCTGTGGCCCTCATAGACGCTGTACGACATCGAATCCCGGGGCGTTTCTCCGAGCAATGTCACCGCCCGTACTGTGCGGCTGACTTTGGATGCTCTCAAAATTGTTGGCGTGGGTCTACGGGAAATCTCTCGTTTTTTCCTGTATCCGATGTCCTGGTATCACACGAAAGACCCAAAGATTGCAACCTTAGGAGCCCTGTCAGCGATAATATGCCGCCTCTTTATGGAAGTACGGCCCCATTTGTCTTTCGTGGATCATGAAAATCTACCCATTGTCCTCTAAGATGTTGCCAGACGTGCCATGGACACACAGACACACTCTATTGCGCAGCTCAGAGAGGAAACGTGGGAAGAGTTGGGAGGAATTCGGTCGCGGGGTATCACTATTCCAGATCTGGTGCGAAAGCGGCATCTGCGTTTTCGAACGCGAAGCTGTTTCGAAGAATGAGTGGTGGTTTGGTTTCGAATCTCAGGAGTAGTTTTGACGTCTTGACGTTACGTGAAAGGCTGAGGTGAGATCTGTTGCCACGTTAAGTCCTTTCAGAAGTTAACCAATGATAGGACAGTCCGATGCATTACATAGTCTACGAAAATGACGCGTATCACTCCAGGGCAATTCAGGGAGAGGCATGTTCAGCGCAAGCCACTGTCCTCGCTGAGGGTCAAAGTAATGAATCATCTGATGCCCAGAGGTCAATATGTCCCAGGTAATCCAGATTCTTCGCTCCGAATCGTACTGTGCCTATATTTATTTGACCTGAACTATGGCCTTCGCTTGAGCACTGACCGCAAGTCCGTGGGACTATCCCGGCAGCCAAAGAACATGCGAGGATCCCAATGCAATGGTTAGGGACAGGAGGGTCTGGAAAAGGCGCGATTGCTTCTCCTCTTGAGGTGTGATTAAGGAAGCAGTTTTTTATTTGCTCCCGACTGTAGCCTAGCTCTTGAGCATGGCAGCAGATTCCCCATCCAAGAACGAGGTGGCCACCAGCCCAACATTCTGTTATATAACATGCACATTTCGTCAGAAAATGTCATTTGTGTCAATCGATATTAGACCTCCAGGAACGTTCTGCAGAGAGATTAATGATGGTGACCATATCGTAGAAGGGAACAGACCCACCAACCTTAGTTAATAGAGCGAATGATTGTCAAGTGCGCTACTGCTAGAGAAATTTCCCCACAGATGGAAGGAGCATCAACGGTCACGCATCTATAGAGGACAAGCCGTTTCTTACAGCTTTTGATGAAACAATTGCTGGGTGGCAAGGACGAGAAAATGGCATCCAAGTCGATACCACGGAGGAATTCTTCTGGAAAACATGATGTCTTTGCATAGTATCTTATTTCTACCCGTCGGTGTATGTCGCTATCTCATATACGAAGCAAGAAGCCTGCCTGGCAGCGATCATCCAAAAAAGGACTGTGCAGCTGGCTTACTTGAAGTTGACTTCATTTCCCACCAGTGTTGCACAGTCGCCTAACTTTGAGGCAAAGTCAAGGTTGCCGGTTGTGAAACTTGGATGCATGACCTTGATTCTATGACGTCATCATCATGTTTATCACGAAAAGTTTCGACTTATTTGATTGCCTCCGGTCCCTGAGTAGTACGCAAGATCACAGTGGCGTGGGTAAAGCTGTTTGCTGTCAGTGACAGTGATGATTCATGACTTCGGCAACTGTCACACGCCCGCACATCACTGTAAATTCCCACATGACTGGCATCTTGGCCAACCGCAGATCAAACTTAAATAGTTAGCAACACTGGGTGTCCATTACTATACTCCACATCATATGCCAAAAAATCAGGAAATCAGATCAATGAATGGAGGGACTGCCAGACAGGAGCAAGAGAGGAGGAAGGAGCCTGAGATTGAGAATCTGTGTCATGACTGCCATGTCTTCATCAAATGTTGAATCTAAATATAAAAAAACAAGTTTGATGCCCTCCAACATGTGTTTGGAAATTAATTAATTATGGCATAAGCAGCATAGATGGTTTACTCCTCTCAGTTACTTAGAAACATCGAAAACTCATGGGCTTCCCATGAAAGCTCAGAGTTACAGAAATATGATGTGGCTTGAGACTTCTAACCGTTTTTGATGCTGGACTGATACTACTGAAATAGCAAATCATCGGTGGTTGTTAGGCATAGACTCACTAGCCAGTCAGACAACAGTGTTGTGCAGATTGCAGACAGTTCCAGTATCTGACTTTATCCATGCTACTGCAATCTTTAGAAAGCTAACAAGATGGAACAAGAGAAGTCAAGGTCATTTGCATGACAACCATTGCACCCAAGTTTCATGACCAGCAATCTTGACATCATCTCAAGGTCAGGTGACCATACAATGCTGGTTCACAAGCTAACATCTTGTGCTGATTTCTAAAATAGTGTTTCAGTGTTTTTTTCTCTCAGGTCAAACCACTGGCAATTTCAAGTACAAAGGTAGTGATAATTAATGCTGGTAAATACTCATGCTGAAGTTTGAGCCATTTGCTTTGACCACCAATATTCAAAATGGCAGTTAACCTGGTGTCCTAAAAGCCATCTTGAATATGCTAATACCAATAACCAAAAAGTCGCATATTACATAAATAATATTTCAGGCCAGATGCTTTAGCTTTATTATATTCTCACAATCTGATCATTGTTGTTAAGGCCTTAGTTTCTTACATTCGAGAAAAATAGTTCACAGGGTAAGCCAATCACTCACAGAGGCCTTCAAGCTTCAAGCTGTATTCTCTTTTCAGGATATCAAATGGGAAAATGCTGTCATGAATTATTGCTGTGGGTTTGACCCTCAATATTCTGATTCTCTCAAGTATACCATGTTCAAGGCCCAGGGACTCATCAAATATGCCACCATTGACTTTGACATTGCAATCATATTCCCTTCTGATGCAACCTCTTCTCACTGTCATTTACCTTATACAGATTCCTGAGTGGGAAAGAAATATCACTACATCTATGATGCTCTCCAAGGTGAACATGACTATGATCCATTTGCATTTAATGTCACTCTTCTTGGATATCTTTTTTGCCACCACTTCCAGGTACATGGTCATGATCTAAGCACAGCAAAAATTTTTAAACAAGCACTTGAAGTATTTGACTCTCTATAAGCCCATGCTCACTTCTCTGTTAGATAAGATGGTCACCCAAATGATCTCACAGCACTTTACTGCATCTGAGGCACTGCAGTTCTTTGAGGAGCTCCTGTCTGGAGCACAGCTAGATATCACAGTTTTGTCCAATTGCTTCACTGACTACTTTGAAAACTACAATGGATGAGAAGATCTTCCTGCAGATTTCATTCAGAAATAGTCAGATTATCGAGAGCTGCCTGTCTCTCACATGATCATTTCACTCAGGAAAATATGCTACTGGGGTGTTGGGTATCATCAGGCACTTGTAATCACTTGGAGGATATTGAGCTGGGGTCTGCATCTGTGCTCCATGCCTTTACATATAGCAGGAATGCTGTACAATACCTGCAATGGTTATCATGGCATTTCTGGCTTATACTTATTGTTTTAAATTTATACCATTTATATCTTTCCAAGTTGGATTGCATGGCTAAAGGATGAACATCCTTCTCTTCACTGCTGATACTTTTGTACTATTGTGTAGGTGCCAGTAATTCTTCAGATAATTCTCTGTTGAGCACATTCTTGTCACTGAAAATTCAGGTCTTATGGTTTGTCAGCTGTTCTTGTCTTGATAGATATCAGTAGAATCTGGCATGAAGAACAGATGACAGAAATGTTTCTCACCTCAGCTGATACAGCAAAATAGAAGAATGACTGAGGTGCCAAACAGGTATGCAAAGGCTTAAATACTTGATTGGAAGACTGATGAGATGTGTACAAAAAAGGAATGATAAGATTATGGAAGGAATAGTAATCATGGGTAAGTAAGAAAGAAATAATAAGTACAGATTGCCTCCAACACTCCCTCTGATCCATAGTTATATTATTGAAACAATGTTGAGCCCATCCAGGTAATGGATACAGTTCCATAAAAATATTGGTAGGGTTCATGTTGCCTCAAATAAACTCAACCTTAAGATTGTCACTCTTAATGAGGTCCCATATGTAGTGCTGGCAGATGGCATATATACTTCACCTTTCAGTGGGATTTTGTGGTTTTAGTCAAGGAACCCCCCCCCAGATTATCACCATACAGCAGACCGGGGCAAGGCACCGAGAGTTCAATCTCATCAAGGCAGCTCAGCATCCACATCATCTGCTGAGCATCCCTCATCAAAGAGATGTACTCCACCTCCACTGTTCCATTGTATAGGGTTGAAAATGGCTTTATTTATCGAAATAAATGATACTTAGGCTACATTGCAAGTAAAAACTAGTAAGTATCAGTGGCGCAAGCCTACATTGTATGAAAACCGTCTCCAGGTACTCTGAACAAGGCATTATGGGGCTCGGATAGAAGTCGGAGCTTCTACCTGGTAACTCGACATTCCAAATGGAACGAGCTGCCGGGTGGCCTAGCCGGCACCACGGCAAAAGCCGTGACCAATGGAAATAAGCGCGATCGATCGACATGTCAAGATACCAGGCGTTCATACGTGTTTACGATCACGGGCGCACCAGTGTGCTGGAGCTCGAAGCGCCAGTCTACTGTGGCACTGTCTACAGTAGAGGCGGAGTACATCTCTTTGACGAGGGACGCTCAGCAGATGATGTGGATGCTGAGCTGCCTTGATGAGATTGAACTCTCGGCGCCTTGCCCCGGTCTGCTGTATGGTGATAATCTGGGGGGGGGTTCCTTGACTAAAACCACAAAATCCCACTGAAAGGTGAAGTATATATGCCATCTGCCAGCACTACATATGGGACCTCATTAAGAGTGACAATCTTAAGGTCGAATTTATTCGAGGAAACACGAACCCTGCCAATAGTTTCACGAAACTGTTACCCCGCGACGCGCGTATCCGTTATCTACGCGACCTGGGGGAAAGATAATTCTCTTAAAATGATATCAATATCAAGGTTTTATTAACTCTACAGTCTTGAAGGCGACCAGATTGAAGAAAGATACCAGTGTTACACTACTCGGGGGCCGTCATTCCAGAGATTTCACCTAATGGCAAGCACCAACAAGACACAACAAGCTTATTCACCATCGACAACGACGATCAAATGACATCGCAGCTGCTCCATATCGTCGCGTCGGTTTACTGGCAACCTTAGTTTTCTGGCCCTTTTATTATTGTCTAGTCCTGCTACTGCTCAGTATCTCGAAAGAACAACAGGAAAACACCTTGAGTCACTTATACTGTCGACTCGGAGATTCTTTTTCTGATATGGATAGAATATCTTCCATTCATCGCTATGTCTCTACTGCCATTGTAGCGCCTCTTGGTGTCGGAAAGATAGATACTGGTCTGTGACAGTGAAGAGACGGCGAAAGTGCGCATGTTTATTGTCGAGAGCCCGCGAGCCCAGGAGCAACGACTCCCGTCCTTAAGGTGCCAACTGTGTCAGCGTACACTTCACCGTGAAGAAATACCGTTTCATCTTCTGCGAAGACTTTGTTATATTCTTACAATCTACGGCCAGAAGGCGTTGTTGTGATTTTGAACTCTTTGAGAAGTGAGGGAGAGTTCCATGGGCTCTTCATGCACTGGTCGTTGGTTCACGTTCTGTTGTCGCTGCCTCTTTTTTATTTCCTTCGTTTCATCTACAGACACCGGTAGTGTATGGATACGGAACATTGGTACCAGAATTACCCACATTTTTTCTTTTCTCAGGACGCTTCGTTCAGATCTCGCGTCGGATGTTCGAGTTCTTCATAACATATATGTTCCTTATCCAGCGGTATTGATTTCTCGATCTGTCTACTTGTCCAACAAATGAATACAATATCACCGATACATTTAAATCACTCCCGAGCACTTGTAGAAGATTCCCTTAGAGGCCAACATTGATGGGGGTGCAGCCCAGAGCAACAACGCCGTTCTGTTCGTGGATAAGTATGCATGCAATCATTTCCGAGGTCGAATTACTCACGTAGCTGTTGTCTGTACAGCAGACAGGTTGGTCGGAGCAGTCGGTGCCACCAGCGCCAATGCCAGTGATGGGGCTGCAGGTAACACCGCTGCGATGAACGTACTCAGCAAAGCAGAAGACACGATTTAGTACGTGAAAACCTACAGATCAGCGGTGATGCTGCTGAGGGCGATCCCGAGGAGGCCCAAGAGGGTCTGAACAGCGCTACTCAGGTCACTGGGCTATCACAATTCAATCGTTTAGCTCCCCAGCGTGATCGTATAGATGAGTAGCGCAGGTCAACTCACACTCTGGACAGAATTGCAGCACTGCGCGCTACCGGAAGCACAAGTGTCTTGCCGGGGAAGGACAGTGGCGGTCGCAAGGAGAGGCAAAGCCAGGAGAGTAAAAGCAGAGAGACGAACAAACATTATGAAACTGAGGTTAAGCTGTACAACTGTGAGGGCTGTTCGACTTGGTCATACCCGGTAAACTCACCTCTCTTTTATACGTTTTCGTCCTCTCTGTTATCCCCATGTACGATAGTCATCTGGTCGAGTAATAATGGTCCGTCCTGACTGGCAATGCGCACGTTTGAGGAATACCGGGACAGGATGTGGTGCTGGGTGGAAGCGAGTATCCGTCAGTACCATACCTTTTCACGGTACTTGTACTGTATTTCTTGGAATCTGCGAGAGAATTTGAGCAATCCGGCATTCCGGCATGCTGAGTAAGGAAAGAATCCGATATTGAAAGAATTAGATAGAAATTACTGGAAAAGGTGTAGTCTAGTATAAATATGAGAAGTCAATGGGGAAACTCAGGAGTTTGTAACCCAAAAACTAAAGGTCTTACAAGCACGTACTTTGGATACAGTCCAAATCTGAACACAAACTACACTGCTGATCTCCATTTACTGTTCTCTACCTCTTATCGCTATGGCCTCGCAGAACATCAATTCGCTACTCGGATCTGGAAAATGAATGGGTCAAAATTACCATGATTAGAAGTTTAATCTCAGCATAATATTACGGCGTGCAGGCATATGGAAGATTGTTTCCGGGGCAATAGAGAAACCAAAGCTTTGCAATGGAAGGAATTGGAAGGAAGGGAAACAGCAGCAGAGGATAGATTGTACAGATGGGTCATCAGCTTGAAAAGGCACAAGGGCAAGCACACAGACCAAATTTGGAAGGAAATATTTTAGGACTCGAGATTCGGACAACGAGGCTGAAATTCGAGGAAGTCTAGAGGGCCTACATCAGGATCGGAATTCGAAGAAGTAGAGGGCTTACCTAAAGACGCTAAAGGTAGAATACCGGCTTGAAGGGAAGTGTTGGAATCTCCAAGAGAATTCGAGCAATCCAGCATTCCAGCATGCTGAGTAAGGAAAGAAGGAAAGAAGCTGAAGGGAATTGAAGGAATTAGATAGAAATATTGATATGAATTGCATCCCAAATAGGTTTTCTAAGAAATGGTGTGATCGAATGAGCCAGCACCGGGCCCTCATTTGGATACGTACAAAATCTTTTCCCTGTTGCCCTGAGCACCATGACGGAACCGTTGGTCGCATCCACTCATTCATTTTCATTTCAATGGCATATCTTTACCAGGCCTTTCGAAGCCCAGTAAAAGAAAGATGTCGGTGAACAAACTCACGGTTTCTTGATCTGCTCAAGGCTCATCTATCCACTTGAATTAATGTGACATAAAAAAGGGTCGATTTCCCCCTGACAGCCTAGATTTCCGACTCATGAACAGCAACACGGGAAAGATGTAGGCCCGTTACATATGCGAAACGTACCACCTGGTATCAGATGTCCTCCTGACCTAGTCGCAGGCTGCATTTTCTTGATGACTGTTGACATGAAAAGAGTTATGCTACTTTACCTAACAAATGCAGAACACAACGAACTCCTTCAAGAGTCGAGTGGAAGGGTTCGTAGCACCTAGGCTGACAGGGTACATCGCCATACATTTGGTGTTGCGCGCGAAAACGATCGAGATGGTAAAGTGCTTTCTGATCCTTGTTGGCTGGATCGAAGCATCCGCCGAGCTGGACCCTAAAAAGGATGGTATGAGAAGGCTCACTGTGGAGATACGGTAATACTCAGTCTCTATAGAAAGGGAACGTGATCAAATGGAAAGATATGATCACCCGGAGCAAGCAGCTCCACCTGTCAAATACTCGAAACGCTACCACGGGACAGGCTCAGGTTCAAGCTCTGTACAGGAACAAAAGAAAATATCGTTGATCGTATGGGCATGTGTTGCGTTCCGCAAAGAGCTGCAGAGATATCTTAAAATAAACAGGCATCCAAGCGAACCCGGTATTGGCGATGGTTTCACAACTCTGTCCTAGTATAGTTAGAAATCGAACTGACATTTGTCGCGACAAGAATGACATCTGGCACTGCACGAGCGTGGGCACCTGAGGGTAGAACCCTTGACCAGAGTGAAATAAAAGAATCCCAACGTTACCTGTGTCCACTGTTGCATCTCGGAAAAACACATTTCAGGCTGAAGAAAGAAGCAAAAGAGATCAATTGATAGAAATGCATACAACATGGACAATTGCCCACGAGAAACGGCGTGGCGAGCATACTAATCTTTCCCCGAAAATATTCGCCTGTAGATTCCCTTCGGTGATCCATCTAGAAAACACATAAACATACGGTAGAAAGACGGAAGGGAAATGAAGAGACTTGCTTCATTTTCATCGACCTTCAGAGCTTTGACGTGGAGCGTGGCGACATATCTCACATCAGCGTATACAGGTGACATTGTCTCCTCCAGCTTGCCACTGATGAGATTGTATATATCCTGGGATGAGGTATTCAAGGCCGACAGGTCAGCAGGCAGGACAAGGGGACCATATATCATGGTAGCTAAATGGAGAATGAATGGAGCGGCAGTGGAGATAGTGTAAGGACGTGCGTACGATTCATTACGGTAATGCGTATCTCAGGATGCTCGCGGCCAAATTCAAAGGCGGCCTCTTCGGCGATTTTCTTGGAAACAGCGTAAACAGCCATTCCAGGAAGCGCGCTAGAAACAGCCTGCTCGTAGGTTAAGGGGTTCCCGGTGTCTCAGTGAGTCTATATTGCTACCCTGACAGAACCGCTGTGCCATACCAGTCCTCTGCAGTATAGGTATAGTCACGCCAAAGACCTGAATCAGAGGGTCACACAGATCGATGGTAAACTGATACAGGCAGCTTACCAACCTTGGTTGGGTCAACGACTGCAGCGATGCTTCCTGTTACAATAACACGTCGGACACCATGCTTGAGACATGCTTCCAGAACCTTGACCGTCCCCTGCCTCGCAGGATCAAGAAGGTCCTTTTCAGGATCGTCTACACTCCGGAAGAAAGGCGACACCACGTGAATAACGGCACTTATACCTTGGGCGAAGGTAGACTGGCATTGAAAGCTTTCTAAGACGCTCATATGACAAGGGAGCTCCCTCAATGGGTGATCCGGTGATCGATTCCGGCGAAGAGGATAACCGCGCAACAGAAGCATGAGGCCCGGCTTCGTAAGGAAAGCTATCGTGATATTATCGCGTGTACGCTCTTCCAAACAGTCCAACCATATCGGTATACACGCGTTGTCCGCGTTACCCCTGGCCTTTCCACCGACGAAATAACCTTGTCTGGGAACCTCGACAAAGAGAACTACGACGTAGAACTCGGGGAGGCCCCTTCTGGCGTATAGGTTCGTGATATGTTTGGCCAGAGCTTGCTTGTCCTCGTTTGAGTAAAGGTTAGGGGGTACATAGAATCGATGAAGAGGTATGGTCGCTTCTGAATTTGAGCATCGGTTGCGTGTTTCCTTCGTTTTAAGTGTCTTTAATGTCTCACATACCCAGCTCGGCGGATGCTTCGATCCAGCCAACAAGGATCGGAAAGCACTTTACCATTTAGATCGTTTTCGCGCGTAACACCAAATGTATGGCGATGTACCCTGTCAGCCTAGGTGCTACGAACCCTTCCACTCGACTCTTGAAGGAGTTCGTTGTGTTCTGCATTTGTTAGGTAAAGTAGCATAACTCTTTTCATGTCAACAGTCATCAAGAAAATGCAGCCTGCGACTAGGTCAGGAGGACATCTGATACCAGGTGGTACGTTTCGCATATGTAACGGGCCTACATCTTTCCCGTGTTGCTGTTCATGAGTCGGAAATCTAGGCTGTCAGGGGGAAATCGACCCTTTTTTATGTCACATTAATTCAAGTGGATAGATGAGCCTTGAGCAGATCAAGAAACCGTGAGTTTGTTCACCGACATCTTTCTTTTACTGGGCTTCGAAAGGCCTGGTAAAGATATGCCATTGAAATGAAAATGAATGAGTGGATGCGACCAACGGTTCCGTCATGGTGCTCAGGGCAACAGGGAAAAGATTTTGTACGTATCCAAATGAGGGCCCGGTGCTGGCTCATTCGATCACACCATTTCTTAGAAAACCTATTTGGGATGCAATTCATATCAATATTTCTATCTAATTCCTTCAATTCCCTTCAGCTTCTTTCCTTCTTTCCTTACTCAGCATGCTGGAATGCTGGATTGCTCGAATTCTCTTGGAGATTCCAACACTTCCCTTCAAGCCGGTATTCTACCTTTAGCGTCTTTAGGTAAGCCCTCTACTTCTTCGAATTCCGATCCTGATGTAGGCCCTCTAGACTTCCTCGAATTTCAGCCTCGTTGTCCGAATCTCGAGTCCTAAAATATTTCCTTCCAAATTTGGTCTGTGTGCTTGCCCTTGTGCCTTTTCAAGCTGATGACCCATCTGTACAATCTATCCTCTGCTGCTGTTTCCCTTCCTTCCAATTCCTTCCATTGCAAAGCTTTGGTTTCTCTATTGCCCCGGAAACAATCTTCCATATGCCTGCACGCCGTAATATTATGCTGAGATTAAACTTCTAATCATGGTAATTTTGACCCATTCATTTTCCAGATCCGAGTAGCGAATTGATGTTCTGCGAGGCCATAGCGATAAGAGGTAGAGAACAGTAAATGGAGATCAGCAGTGTAGTTTGTGTTCAGATTTGGACTGTATCCAAAGTACGTGCTTGTAAGACCTTTAGTTTTTGGGTTACAAACTCCTGAGTTTCCCCATTGACTTCTCATATTTATACTAGACTACACCTTTTCCAGTAATTTCTATCTAATTCTTTCAATATCGGATTCTTTCCTTACTCAGCATGCCGGAATGCCGGATTGCTCAAATTCTCTCGCAGATTCCAAGAAATACAGTACAAGTACCGTGAAAAGGTATGGTACTGACGGATACTCGCTTCCACCCAGCACCACATCCTGTCCCGGTATTCCTCAAACGTGCGCATTGCCAGTCAGGACGGACCATTATTACTCGACCAGATGACTATCGTACATGGGGATAACAGAGAGGACGAAAACGTATAAAAGAGAGGTGAGTTTACCGGGTATGACCAAGTCGAACAGCCCTCACAGTTGTACAGCTTAACCTCAGTTTCATAATGTTTGTTCGTCTCTCTGCTTTTACTCTCCTGGCTTTGCCTCTCCTTGCGACCGCCACTGTCCTTCCCCGGCAAGACACTTGTGCTTCCGGTAGCGCGCAGTGCTGCAATTCTGTCCAGAGTGTGAGTTGACCTGCGCTACTCATCTATACGATCACGCTGGGGAGCTAAACGATTGAATTGTGATAGCCCAGTGACCTGAGTAGCGCTGTTCAGACCCTCTTGGGCCTCCTCGGGATCGCCCTCAGCAGCATCACCGCTGATCTGTAGGTTTTCACGTACTAAATCGTGTCTTCTGCTTTGCTGAGTACGTTCATCGCAGCGGTGTTACCTGCAGCCCCATCACTGGCATTGGCGCTGGTGGCACCGACTGCTCCGACCAACCTGTCTGCTGTACAGACAACAGCTACGTGAGTAATTCGACCTCGGAAATGATTGCATGCATACTTATCCACGAACAGAACGGCGTTGTTGCTCTGGGCTGCACCCCCATCAATGTTGGCCTCTAAGGGAATCTTCTACAAGTGCTCGGGAGTGATTTAAATGTATCGGTGATATTGTATTCATTTGTTGGACAAGTAGACAGATCGAGAAATCAATACCGCTGGATAAGGAACATATATGTTATGAAGAACTCGAACATCCGACGCGAGATCTGAACGAAGCGTCCTGAGAAAAGAAAAAATGTGGGTAATTCTGGTACCAATGTTCCGTATCCATACACTACCGGTGTCTGTAGATGAAACGAAGGAAATAAAAAAGAGGCAGCGACAACAGAACGTGAACCAACGACCAGTGCATGAAGAGCCCATGGAACTCTCCCTCACTTCTCAAAGAGTTCAAAATCACAACAACGCCTTCTGGCCGTAGATTGTAAGAATATAACAAAGTCTTCGCAGAAGATGAAACGGTATTTCTTCACGGTGAAGTGTACGCTGACACAGTTGGCACCTTAAGGACGGGAGTCGTTGCTCCTGGGCTCGCGGGCTCTCGACAATAAACATGCGCACTTTCGCCGTCTCTTCACTGTCACAGACCAGTATCTATCTTTCCGACACCAAGAGGCGCTACAATGGCAGTAGAGACATAGCGATGAATGGAAGATATTCTATCCATATCAGAAAAAGAATCTCCGAGTCGACAGTATAAGTGACTCAAGGTGTTTTCCTGTTGTTCTTTCGAGATACTGAGCAGTAGCAGGACTAGACAATAATAAAAGGGCCAGAAAACTAAGGTTGCCAGTAAACCGACGCGACGATATGGAGCAGCTGCGATGTCATTTGATCGTCGTTGTCGATGGTGAATAAGCTTGTTGTGTCTTGTTGGTGCTTGCCATTAGGTGAAATCTCTGGAATGACGGCCCCCGAGTAGTGTAACACTGGTATCTTTCTTCAATCTGGTCGCCTTCAAGACTGTAGAGTTAATAAAACCTTGATATTGATATCATTTTAAGAGAATTGTCTTTCCTCCAGGTCGCGTAGATAACGGATACGCGCGTCGCGGGGTAACAGTTTCGTGAAACTATTGGCAGGGTTCGTGTTTCCTCGAATAAATTCGACCTTAAGATTGTCACTCTTAATGAGGTCCCATATGTAGTGCTGGCAGATGGCATATATACTTCACCTTTCAGTGGGATTTTGTGGTTTTAGTCAAGGAACCCCCCCCCAGATTATCACCATACAGCAGACCGGGGCAAGGC
>NW_025064916.1:0-26501 GCF_019112545.1 Guyanagaster necrorhizus
GGGGTCTAGATATTACAATGTGAAATACGGATGTGAAATGATACTGGTGAAATGAAATTAGTAGGTAATGGGAAGCGGTCGGAGTCCGGTGGGTGGTGTGATTGGATTCGCGGTTGGTTGAGGTGACACGGAGGCCGGCGGCATGCGCGTAACACAAAGTTGGCTGAGAACAATGAGTTCAAGCACACTGATCTGAAGCTTTTTTGCTAATACTGAAGCTCCCACATGCTTGAGACAATGAAAGACCTAGTGTACATCTAGTAAGTGCTCTCATACAAACTTCTAGATGTTGCTATTGTCTGAATACCTCTTATAGTCATTGTCAAGGAGTTTATACTGAGTTTGCATGCCTAGAACACTGACATCATTCATAAAATTCAGTGCTATATTAGTTTTGTGTTGTAAGACAAATGCAATATCATAGTGAATGATGTTAATAGAGCTTGTCCACCTCTGAGACAATGTAGTGAGATGCATGGAGCTAAGATAAGTGTCAATGGTGATGACATCATGTAAAGAGATATCTAGAGCATGCTGATCATAGTCAGATAGCAAGTCAATACCTGTATAGATACTATGGCTGGCTATATGCTCATAATGTTGGTCCAGGAGAGGAGATTGTCTAATAGTCTATATGGTATATCTGTTTATTTTATCTGGGTTGATGATGATCCTAATCTTTTTATCTTTTTTTAAAATGCAGAACCACTGTGTCTGATATGATCTGTCAGAAGGTTTTCAGAGATATTAGTACACCTTTTCTTCTACTTATATAATAACTTGATTTTAGATGCTTAGAGGCACAGAAATAGATCAGTATGCTTATAGTTTATGTTTGACAAGTAGGATGATGATTGGACTGACATAATCATCTTGTAGGTGACTATGTTCTTTGTTGGTAAATGCAATGGCTTCTTGGTTGTGCATTAAGACATTGACTGTCAAATGACATTCTTTCAGCTATAGAAACTTGTTCATCAAAATTCTAAGCATATCTAGACAATGCTGCATGAGGTGAAAAGACAGCTGAAAGTCAGTTGGAAAAGGAGATAGCAGTGATAAAGATATGAGAGGGTCTTCAGGGAATTATCTTTAGATTTTTGCATGTTCAAACAGAGTAGCAGATATGAGGTTGGCTTTCTTGTCCACACTCTTATACAGGAGATAATAGGCATCTGTATTAAATGTGAAGGTATCTGAAAGTACATGATTGATAAATACATAGGTTTCTGTGATTGCCAGGTCTGTGTTTGGTTCTTTGTTTAGGCAGATATTTGAGTTCTGCTGCTATTCCTTCACTATGTCATCTAAGGTATTCAAGATGCTAAATATTCTTTCTGCTGGTCATGCCTGTTCCTCTGTCACTATTTTCTAGTGCTGAGGGTTCATAGCAGCTGGTTTCCAGATCTTAACAGTAACTCCAGTTTCTGTCTCCCACTTCTGCAGATAGACTGCTCTCTGCTATAGGCAATCCAAAAGGATATGATAGAGAGCCTTTAGGACTATGAAGATATGTGCAATGGTTGTCAAGCTATCAACTATAATCTCTAGCTTCTCAGCATATCTAGAGAGTTTGTCTCATGCATCTGCTGCTGTTTCTATCACTATTTTCTTATGTTTATTAACATCTAGGCTGTATTCTTCTGCTAGGTCCTAGCAGATGACCATGATTTCAGAGCCCTCATTCAGCAGAGCAGGTTCTGGTTGTTTTCCAGCAATAGAGATATTTATAGTGCATAATGGCATAGCATATTCAAGTATAGGAGATGTAAAGATAGTCTGAGTGAGAGTGATCATTGTCTGAGTTAGTACATGACTTATCTTATTATGTCTTATAGCTTCTTTTGCCAAATATTTGCTGATAGTATATAGGTCTCATACTAGGAGTGTGACAGGTGTGTCCAGGATCTTCTGGTATACTCAGAGAACAGCTGTTAGATCATTCAATAGGGACTTGTTTCTGTATGCAGACTGGTATTCATTCAGTAAGAGAGCTTCTTCTTGTTTTTTCTGATCTGACTTTCTTCCAATAAATAGGGCTTCTTCATTCTTCTTTTGAGTCCAGATTGTTATTGCAGCTACTTCTGCACATTGTTCAGAATCCTCTACATCAATGTTAGTGCATTTTATCTTAAAAAAACCCCATCAGATATCATTATTTTCCTTAGTGAGCATAGCAACAAGTGCAACATCAGGCTCATTATTTACTTCTTCTATTAGAGCACTCAGGGCCTTTATCAATTGTCATGCAGTCTAAGAATCCTATGAGGCAGACTGAGTGGTAGTTAGAGAGGGCAGCAGCCCATCAAAGACTCTATCAACAGTGGCCTTCAAGCATGTATGCTGCTAGGCATGACAGATGAGGCTACCATCATAAAAACAAAACCTTTAGTTTATGAGGATAATATGGCTGATCTTGACATAGAGTGGAATCCAAGTGCAGTCAGCTATAAAGTGGTTGGGCTCACTATGGAAGAAACAGTCAGCAGATCATATGAGGAAAAAGGACATTTTCTGTGCCTGCAATATAGGATTCTTGAACTGATATATTGTTGCAAAAGTCAAATCAGTCTGGGAGAGTAACAATTGAATCAGGGGCTGCAGGACTGCCTAAAAAGCGTTTGCCTGAATGAGCAACAGTTTCTTGAGAGTGACTTAAAGATCATTAACAGTGACTCCAGCCACTTTCTTAGTGTGAGTATCTGAAGAGTTTTTAATCAGAGCAAGACTATCACTATCTAAATCTGAACCCTTACTGTCAGAAGCAGTGGCTTTCTTCCCTTTTTGGTGGTGTGAACAGGTTGGAGAGCTGTCTGAGTCCAAGTCAGTATCATAGACAGCAAATCAGAGCATCTAATGGCCTGTCTCCATTACATTCTTGATAGAGGAAGATTTATCATAATCTCAGCTGAAATCAATATGATAGATGTGGTTCTCAATATGCTCCCTAGTGTGATGATCAAAACCTTTTCAGAAGGTACACTGCTCTTCATTCTCAGCTATGACTCTCTTCTTATGCAAAGTTTTGACTATAAGTTTGAACTGGTAGCAGTAGTGCTTCAGATTCTTGATTTTAGACATTTTATAGTAGTGTCATTTCTTGGCAAGATCTTAAAACTCATATAGGGAGTGTTTGTGCTGTCAGGAGGTGTAGAATTCCTCTGTGAGATCAGCCTTGAATACACACCAGTCACATTTGGCTAACTTATCATCATAGCCATCAAATGTTTTTCATAAGCATTTAGCTTCTGAATCAGCATGGTATAAGATTGCATAGATGCATTCATTGTTCATGAGGGCATGCAGCTTTGCAAGGTGATCAAATTCATCCAAAAAATCATCTAGCTCATCAAGGTCCAGCAATGAGAATCTGAGAGTCTCTTTGAAATGTGATGCTGATATTATGCTAATCCCAAAAGATGCACATATAGCAGGAGTAGAGGCAGCAGTGGCAGTGAGTGCAGTGGCAGTAATAGGTGTGATCATAGTAGAGGCAGTAGGAGTAGCAGGTGGTATTACCAGTGGCAGTAGTACTGAGAAAAGAGCAGATGAGTCAGCAAAATAAAAGTGCTATAGTCTGGTTGGAAGAGCATAGAGTGCTCACCACTTTAGTGATTGCTGACTATACTTGTATGCAAGTGATGTGTAAGAGACATTCTAAGTCATCTATTAGGATAGCAAGGTTTGTATCTTAAGCACAATGACAGGTAGCAAAAGGACTGAGTGTTGACAATATGGTGGATGTGCCAAGAGTCTGTAAGTGAATGGCTGTTCAAATTACAGTAGGCTCCAGATATAGATACTCAGTAGCCATTGACAGTAGAATAGAGAGTCATATTCAGAAAAAGAGAGATGGAAAGATAGATTGTAGTCTATATACAGTAGATACTTATATACTAGTATTTTAATGGGTGGCATATGTGAGTAAGATAAATGATAAAGGTAATAATGATAATGACAATCTAAAAGAAATAATTAATAAAGACAATATAATAGACTTTGTTAAGACTTCTTATGAAAAACAATGAGTGTATGCAGTAGCATAAAATCCTCTACATATATATAATTATTGTAGATACTCAGTTTAAACATCAACTTGAATAGTCATCTACTCTTCATGCTCACTTAGTCTTATTTCTTATTCCAATAGATTCTGCTCTAAAGAACACCTTTTATCTCACCTTTCTGATAGACTCTATTCTGTCAATCTAATCCTTAGGCTTTGACTTAAGAGTAATATTGCTAATAGCTTTATTGATGCATATACACTCTGCTGAATTTTACACATGCACTCAAATCTAATTAATTGGCATGTTTCTAACAATTTTGTATCTTTTACTCATGTATAAAAGAGCAGAAGAGAGTGAATCATCAGATGACCTATTCCTGTGATTAGACCTTTTAGCTCATTGTGATTTGTTTTTAGATCAAAGGCTTTGTGTCTAACCTGTTAGAAATGTGCTAATTGATTGTGTTTGAGTGCACATGCAGAGACCAGCAGAGTATGTGAGCATCAATGAAGCTATTGGCAATGTTACTCTTGAGTTAGAGCCTAAGAATTTGGATTGACAGAATAGAGTCCTTTAGACAGGTAAAGAGAGATGTCCTTCAGAGTGGAATCTGATAGACAAGAGAGAGTGAGAGAGGAACTAAAGTGCACAAATGTAGATGGCTATCTAAGTTGATATTCAAACTGAGTAATTATAACAATTGTACATAGTTTATATACTAGTCTCTCAAAAACTCCTAAGCTTTTAATGTGAAAGCCAACCTCTAACAGCCTTCAAGAGGCTAAAAAATTGTTTTATTTAAAATAGAAGATTATAGAGGATAAGTATATGAAGGCTGTAAAACTCTATTTGAAGTAGAAAAGAGAGCAAGAGAGAGAGAGAGAGAAAAAGATTAAGACAGACTATATGGTCTGAAAGGCAAGGAAAAAGGAGCAGCAAAAGAAGTTGAAAAAGAAGAGAGAGAAGATCCAACTAGCAGTGAAGAAATAAGCACAAAAGATAGAGGAGACAACAAAAAAGGTAGCTCATCAGGAAGCTATAGAGAGATCATAGAGGCCACAGCAAGAGCAGCAGCTGCATTAGATATGCTATAAGAGGAGTTGATGTCTAAGAATGGGTTGCAGATGACTTTTATGGAGACTGTCAAATTTAAGCAGTACCAGATTCTGGCAGCTTGTTTCAGTCTCAGACTTAGTCTTTGTTTTAAGAAAGTGACCAATTGCATGCCATCAGGATTCAAGAATAGATTGGACAAAGGAGTTAAAAGGATAATAAGTTTAAGAAGTTCAAGAGAATCTTGAAAAAAAGAAAAATAGTGTGTGAGAGCAAAAAGAAGGTGACAGATCTGACAGAAAGGGGCAGAAAGCAGAAGCTCAAGTCTAGGAGCATAATAGATGATAGTGAGATAGAGATAGTGGCAAGTCTCAAAAAGAGAAAGAAGTTGAAGCTCATAGAGTCAGTGGAAGATAAAAAGAAGTTGAGCAGCAAAAGTGAGTGCCTTGTTACTTCTGATTGGTTCTGACTGAGTTTTGTTTCAGGAAGCTGTATACACTGTCAGCAAGATGATGCACAATATTATGTATGCCTGGCAACTAAAAGTGCCAGTTGTAATCAGACTTATGCTCATTGCAAGATTTAAAAAAACTGCTTATTTATTCAACAAGAGTGTCACTGCAAGTAAGGTGATCAGCAGTGTGGAGGTCTCTATCAGCCTCCAAGAACTTTCAAAATTAATATGCAAGTTGATGTGTCATGTGAACAAGTTGGCAGAAGAGCTAGCAGATGTCTATAGCACTGTGGCAGGTCTTTAAGACAATTATAGGTCAGATAATATATCATCTCCCTTAGAGTTGTTTTTAGAGTCTGAGCTGATGGCATAAAGAGAGGCTTGGCTGATCTTCAAGAATGAGAAGGATCAGAAGATGGAAGATCTGCAGATAGCAGTATTAAAAAGGCTGGATGAGAATGTAGAGGAGTTGAAAAAACAAGAGAAGGGTTCTGGTTCTGAGACAGTGATAACTAAGGATATAGCAGGTTTATCAAATGCCACTTCTCTCTGATTGTTGTATTTTTCAGTAAAAATATATATATATAATAGCTGATCACTGACAGCAAAAACAATTGTAATATTTTAACTTGAAAATTATGAAAAAGTGAATAGAGCTGAGATTGATATTGAAATAGTGGAGTCATAGTGGTTGAAATCAGAACAGATGAGACAGACACTGGTGGCATCCAAAGTAGTGTGGTATTAGAAGAGAAATATTAGAGAAACAATCTTAGATAAGAGCCTTAGCTTATCTGAATATCAATAGTGAAAATCTTCAATGAATTTATCAGCAGAGAATTCAGAGACTAGTAACCAAGCAAATTCTTCATTGGTATCTTCATATCCTAGCCATTGTATCTTATAGAGGAGTGGGCACTAGAACCAGTGGTCAAGCTTGGAGTCTAAAATCTGAGTAATTTTATATTGCTCTTTATTATCAACTTTTATCAGAGGTGGTGGAGACTGAATACAGTTAGGAATGGTATTTTTCTCTACTGATTCCAGTTGGAAGATATAGAAAATGAGGTTCATGGTATGAAGATCCAGCAGGAGTTTGAAAGTGAAGAAATAGAAACTGGATTGAGCAATGATTTTGAACAGGTTAAGAAACTTCTCAGAGAATTTAGCAGTAGGTTGAATGACTCTTTGGAGTAGATGTCTCATCATCTAGTGAGCACATCTGATTTTCTACCTAGTTTTCCTAGCTGAAACCAGATAATCAGATGAACTAAGAGAGAAATTTAAACCACTAGACTTATTGGCAGATAAGAATCTTAATAGTGGAAAAATATTTGAGATTCTTGTGATCTATGATAATATTAATAGAGTCTATGGAGCCCTTAAAGTAATGCTGCTAATGTTTAAAGGCTTCAAAAATGGCCAGAGGTTCTTTATCATAAATATTATAGTTGAGTTTAATATTATAGAGGCTCTGAAAGAGAAAGACAATGAGATGGATTTTGCCATTCTTAAGATAAATAGATAGAATAGCAGCAATTGCATAATCAGAGGCATCAGTCTCCACAACTATCTGCTGATTGAAAACCCAATGGATTAGGATAGAGACATATATAAATGTCTGTTTCAATTTGTTGAAAGCAGGCAGTCATGTATTTGTCATTGAAATTCTATAGAGTTCTTCTGTGAGTGAGCTGTGTAAGAAGAATAACATTGTCACTATATTTGCATATAAAATATTAGTAGAAGTTGGCAAAGCTAAGAAAGGATTGGATGTCCTTGACTTTTTATGGCACCAGCCAGTCAACAATGGCTTTGACTTTTTCTTCAGATATGTGGAGTTCTTCATATGACAGAATATAGCCTAGGTATTCTATAGAGTCTCAGTTGAATTCACATTTGAAGCCTTTATAATAGAGTCTATTGGCTCTGAATCTGCACAGAACCTCTCAAACATTGTTCTGATGGTCCTTTAGATTGTTGGAATAAATGAGAATATTATCAAAGTAGACCACTACTGATACATCAAGCATGTCAGAAAATATGTTGTTCATAAAGCATTGGAATGCTGCTAAAGTATTTGTGAGGCCAAAGAGCATAATATACTATTTAAAGGAGCTATAGTGGGTCTAAAAGGCTATTTTCCATTTATCATCTTTAGCTATGTGAACAAGATAGTAAGCATGTTAAAGATCAAGCTTAGTGTAGATGCATACAGAGTGAGTGGAGTCAAGAAGCTTAGAGATAAGGAAAAGAGGGTAGCAATCCTTCTTAGAGATTTTGTTTAGGCTATAGTAGTCAATGCAAAGTTGGAGTTCACCAGTCTTTTTTTTGACAAAGAGGACTGGAGCTCTATGTAGAGAGCAAGACAGAGTGATGAATCCATTGTGCAGATTGTCATCAATAAATTCCTATAATCTTGAGTTTAGATTCTAAGAGAGAATAAATGGGTCCAAGCAATAGAGATATGCTCTCTCCAAGATTGATCTTAAGATCATATAACCTATATTCAGATAGGTTTTCAAAAAGAATATTGCTGAAAATGTCAGCAAAATTGTGGTACTCTACTGGTATTGATGAAAGATTCATCAGTTCTACAGATGTGGCTTTGGCTTCAAAATTAGGCAGAAAAAACTGCAGTGTAAACTGCTGAGTATCTTTCTCTATACTGGTCTAGACAAATGCAGCAGCAGATATGATGGAAATCTTTGGATGTGCTTTCATAGTAAAAGACTTTGAGAGAAGATAGAAATAAATAGGTTTATATGAGAATAAAGTCTGCCAGCAATCCAGAGGAGATTTAGAATAGAATAAAGCTTCAGAGAGTAGACTAATAGAGTTCAGTGGATATGAAAGTCCTAAAATTGAGCTGAAAGGCTCAGACATGAATGGACTATTGTCCTGCAGGCACAAAAGTTCTGGAAGTGAGTTTGAAGGCTTGAAAAGAATTGGACTGATAAAGTCTAATAGACATAGAAGTCCAGAAGTGTAGTAAAGGCTGCAGGATTAGTCAGAGTAGAATCCTAGTAGCTTGAATAGAAAGTGATACTGTTCTTAGCCCAGTCAATCAGTGAATTATAGTGGGAGAGCCAGTTGTATTTCAGGATAAGATTGCAAGAAGAATCCAGACAAGTGATATAGAAGTCAATAAGAAAAGTGTCTCTGAAGGGGAAACAGATAGGAATGATTGTGATTTGAGATATATGACTTCTGATAGAGCCATCAAATAATCAGAGTTGCACATTAGAAATAGTTTTAATAAAAATATTATTAGCAGCTATATATTTAGTGTCAACAAAGCAGTGGCTAGAACCAGAATCAATAAGAGCAAGAAAATACAGAATGGTTGAAACCAGAGGCCTATCAGGCTCTATACTAGGCAGTAATTCTGCTGAAAGTGGAAGATAGAAGGATTGGTTGAAAAGAGATATTGCATTGAGAATGATAACCTCTAGAGTGTGAATAGAGTCAATGCAACTCTGAACTTACATAAAGAGAACAGAATTGCTTTCTTGTTTTCTGACTCTATTAAAGCCAGTTTCTCAAGAGTAGTATCTACTTCAGCTGCATGACTCTTGGCAGAAGCTTCTGCCTTCCACTTGTTGCAATCTTTGGTCATGTACTTGGCTCTACATAATATGCAGAGATTGTTCTAGCAGTAGCAGTCTTTTTCTTTCTGTATAAGATGGCTGTCTTTGTTTAGCTTATCAGCATAGAGCTTAGGAGTGGTGAGTTTTAGAAAGAGCTAGATTCTGAGGAAGCAGAGTTGGATCTCTTAGATTTAAGATTGAAGGATGGATTGGAGGCTTTATTGTCCTAGTTTCATGGGCAATTTCAGTCTTTCAGGTCCAATATTGAGCATCAAGTTTTTGAATAAGAAAGCATATATTTAAATAGAGATTGTTAGACTTTCTATAATGAGCCATATCATTCTTGATATGAGTACAGAGACCACAGTAGAATGTTATAATTATGGAAAGCAGACAATAGTCATCTGTAGGGCATAGAGTTCTTCAGACAGTATATAAGACAGTAATACATACTGATATACCCCAGTCTTAAGCTAAGGTTTAATACACTTTCTACACACTCTGGCTATCTGATGCAAATACTCTTGCCATAACAATAGACTATATTTATCAGTCACAACCCTTTATCTCTCTCTACAAGATCCTTATAGCTTATCTCATCATTCTCATCATACTTTTATATTGAAACCAGATCCAGACTCAGCATTTAGAATTGGACTCTGACAGAAGAGGTGCTAGAGATTTGTGAGTGTTAGTGGAAGCCTAACAATTAGCTCAAAACTTCACATGCCTCAGTCTGATAGTACTTTATCTAGGATTAGCATATGAAACTTGCACTCAGAAACATTATCACCACCTCTATTGCAGGCACTTGCCTATTCATTGCAGTAACAGAAATTATTGGATGTCATGTCATATGATTACTAAGAGAACAAAGAAGAAGAAAGAGAGAACTGAAGGAGTGGCAGAACCAACAAAAAGTGGATTTCCTTTATCAAATCTTCTAACTAGCACATTACATACTTCTAAGTCAGGAGAGCATTATCATCCAGCCATCAGCTTCAGAACTCACAGACACTAGCAGTATGAATTATATCATCTGATCTCCAGGATCTGGAAGTGTATAAAGTAGAAGAGAATGATTTGAATTCCTCTCTCTCATCATCTGACTGGCCACCTCTGATGAGGGAGAGTCAGTATGAGGGGACAATGGCCATACAAGCCAACCTCCAATCAGAGATGTGGCTACCTCTACTGCTGACTACCACTGAAAGCATATGTCAGGAGCCTTATCTGAACTCTACTCTAGGCAGATGAATGAGTTTAGTCTCATGGCCAGCACACTCTGAAGCCTCTTGATCCAAGAGCAGGACATCAGTCAGATTATCCTCAGAGTCAATGCATACAGCCTCAGAGAGAGTAAGCCTCAGTCTGCTAAATCAGAAACAGTGGACCCATACAAGCCAGGTAGAGAATATGAATATATTCTCAACTGGCAAACTCATGTAGCAGAAGAATCTGCCTGGACACTACTAACAGCTCAGAGAACAGCAGATAGCAGACACCTGCTAGTTAGGCATCAGCAAAGGACTCTGATATCTTGCACTGCTAAAACACACCAAGAATCTAATAGACAGAGCATAAGCAGAGACTAGAGTAGCTGAAGTAGTACAAAATGCCAAGAGGTGCTGGGAGCCTCTATTTTCTTTCTCTTACTATGTGTCCAAACAACCACCATCAGCAGAAAGTAGCTTAAGCAGTTGGAAAAGCCAAAACCCTTTCTGGCAGACTCCTCAGCAAGTCTCAGCTGCACTCATCCATCTATTCATCAGAGTAGAACCTGAGAATGCTAGATTCTTAGCTTCATTGGCATCCTCTGGCAAAGAAAAAGAAAGAGAAGAGCCAGCAGTACTATTTTCTCTGCCCTCTGAAGACCCACTGGATCATCTTTGGTATGACTGGAGACTATGATTCTTGTCTAGGCCTAAAAAGCTAGCTCTATTATTAACACTGCCACTATTGCTATCTAACACTCCACCCTCATAGGAGCCTGAAACTATAGAGCTCTGAGGAAATTTAAAGCTGACTATAGTCTGTGAGCCAGTACTATTCAAAGAAGAAAGCCTAGACTTGAAACACTTTTTCCAACAATGCAAAGCATATTTCAAGGTGTACAGCATCTATTTCTCTATGAGCTCCATCAGATTCAGCCCTCACTGAGTAATATTCTGTACAACCTGATTTGAAGATGTCATACAAAAATAGTGGAGCCTACAAGAACAGTATTTTTATGACTCAACCATAGAACAGTAAAGGTATCCCTCCTATCTATAATTTAAAGAAGCTGTACAATGACAATTTAAGCTAGATGCAAAACAAAAGGTTTATGCAGCCAAGTGGCAGATCTTATGACAGGCCAACTTCACTGATGCTAAGAAATTCTTTCAAGAATTTGAAGAGTTAGCATATCAGGCCAAAATGTGTGATTATGAAGCCATGTTGGAGCAGATTGGGAATACAGTCTGACTCAATCTCTGCAACACTATTGCCTATGGAGACAATGATTTTCCCTCCACTTATAATGAGTGAAAAAGAAGGATTTTACAGATGGACTACAATTATTAAGTCAACAGTCTTGATCATAGAGAAGCAAAAGCTACCACAAGTGGAGAAAAGGCTGTTGCTAGCAGGTCAGCTCCAAAAGGAATAACTACAAGCAATAAGAAAACTGAAACTGAAACTGTATACAGTGGTTCGAGGCAGCTGATAGATATTGATGCATTTTGAAAGAAAGGAAAGTGCTTCAATTGCAGAGAGAAAGAGTGCTTATCTCATGTCTGCTTGAAACCCCATAAGCCTTGATCTCAAAGATCTGTCCAAAATACTGCATCAAGCAGTCAGTCTCCTGCATCACACAACATTTAGAAAATGAAATTTTTAGATGAAGAATAAAAGCAGCTAAGTCAGATGTACTAAGAAGAAATGACTGGACAAAAAGCCCAAGAGGAACTAAACCAGGCTATTGAGAAGAAGTAGAAGAAGAGAGAAACCAAATTTCAGAAGAATTTTAGCAAATAACCCCTCAACATGTACACAGACAGGTTTTCAATATTTTCTTGACTAAAGCAGATGATACTAAAATAGCATATTTCAAACCAGACATTATACCTACCAGTACTAAAATATTCTCTATAGAAACTAGTAATAAATATTTGCTGCTCAAAAAGGAAAAAAAAAGTATATAAAAAGACTTAAATGCTCTTGAGAGCTAAACTGGATGAGTGATGCCCCATAAAGTACATTTCATTATTCCACCAAGAACTGAAGAAAAGCACAAAAGAAAGCAGAATCTGTACCACATATATTGCCATCAGAACCAAGAATGGAACTGGCTATTTAGCAAAAAGCCCTTATAGAGAAGTCCCAGTCTGAGCAGACAGTAGAGTATCTAAGGGAAGAGCACTCTGAAACAAAGACAGTAACAGGATGGAGAAAGCAAAGTACAGCTGCCTGGGTACTATAAGCCATAAAAGAATCTCTAAATTTGATAGCCTTAGCTGTGCTGAAAGGATGAGTACATCTGAAATAGCAGGCTGAAGCCAATCAGAATATGATCAATATACTCTGAAGTATAGGAGAAGACAAAGCACTGTAGACACTAGAAGAAGTATGACAAGATAAAAAGTACATATAGAGAGAAAAGAGCAGGAATAAAACCATTCTCTAAATCTAACTAAAGACACTGAGAATCTATCAAGTGGTGAGCACTGAGGCATTATTAGACAGTGGGTGTATGAGAAGTTTTATAGACAAAGACTTCATTCAATGGAATGAGTTTAATACTCAAAAAATTCTTAGACCCATTCTAGTGTATAATGCAGATGGAACCCTCAATAATGGAGGGTTCATATCAGAGTACTATGAACTACAAATGACCACTGGAAATGGGCATGTCAAGTGAATAAACTTTGCTGTAATCTACCTCCACAACTGAGAAGTATTCCTAGAATATGACTGGCTTTGGAAGCATAACTCTGAATAGATTGAAAGAAAGGAAAAGTTGTTTTTAATAGATGCATCTGTATCAAAGAACAGGGAGTCTATCTAGACCAAGATAAACCAAAAGAAATAATATGGCAGGAGATAGAAGAGGGAGATTGACTCTTAATAGTAGACTCTCAACTAGCTATAGAGATCCAGACAGCAGGCATCACTTTGAATGAGTTAGCCACTAAAGCATATGCAGAAAAGCCTAAGAAGTCTTTTAAAGAGATGGTTCCTAGACAGTATAGAGACTTCATTAACATATTTAGCAAGAAAAACTTTAATGAACTATCACTAAGGAAACTATGGGATCATGCTATTTGTTAGACTCAAGTGATATATAATCACTAACATGTGATAAATGAGCACTGTATTGAGTTCATACAGTCATGCTCAAGTTCACTAAATGTAGCAGCATTATGTCTCAAGATCAATATAAGTTGACTTGAGATAAAGTGGTAAGATAAAGAATAGCTTGAGGCTAGAGATACATGGCACTGTCTATACTACTTATATACTATTTGTCCTATAGATAAATATAGTTCTACTAATTATGCATACTCAAGCTATAGTGCTTGTTGTCCTGGAGTGTCATAGTTACCTACAAAAGAGATATTGTCCTGTTGTCAGAGCATTGCTATATGTTGAGAGACAATAGTTGATTGTGCTGACCAAGCTTGTTTCATAGTCCTAGGCACTCACTTAGATGCTCTGACTAAGCATAAATAGGGGTAAAAGAAAGAAAAAGATGAAAAATCATAACATTACCCCCTTCTTAAGACTATTATCCTGATGGCTTAATTTAGAGATAATTTGTACTTGTGTATAGCCTCATCCACATTCATCTGCTTCTCATTAACTCACTGATTCAATTCTGGATCATATCCCTTCTAGCTGATCAGATAGTTGACAGTCATTATCATGCCTCTGCTATGGACTCAGATTTTTCACAGTTTATAAGTTAATATTTGATTGATTTCATAATATTCTTTATCATCAATCAGATTCAGGGGTGGTGAAGGTGGGTGTTCCTAGTTTAAAAAGGCAGGTGCAATATAGAGTGTGAGGAGAGACTTATTAAAGGTATTATAAATGCATCAGGATAGAGGCAGTCAGAGTTTATATGTAGAGATGCCAATCTTTGCCAGGATTGGGAATAGGCCTATGCACTTGTCAGTAAGTTTTCATTTTGGTCAAGAGAGGTGGAGATTTGACATGTCAAGCCAAACCTTGTTATTGATAGAATAGGCATGTGCAGACTGTCAATATTTATCATATTGTGCCTTCATAGTGGTGGTGACTTTTTCAAGAACCATTTTAATTTCCAGATGTATCTTGGCCATTTTAGTAGTGAAGTCAGTGGAAGTAAGAGTAGTGGTGTGATGATATATAGTCTGAGAGATGTTGGAATGTCAGCTATAGTTGATAAAAAATGGCATTTTACCAGTAGCTGAGTAAACATGATTGTTGTGTTGAAAGGCTGCAAGAGCAAGCCACTCAGCTCAGTCATCTTGGTGATAGTTTATAAACATGCACAGATACTTCTCAATCTCTTGATTGACACATTTTGTCTGTCTGTCAGTCTGTGGATGATAGGCCATCAATGCATTACTGTGAATACCAAGCAGTCAGTATAGGTCATTTAGAAATTTAGACACAAATTAGGGATCTCAATTGGAGATGATCACCTGCAGTATACCATATCTTGAATAGACCTTATCTCTAAGGATTTTTGTCCATCCTTCTGAGGATAACTCTATTAAGCAGACAATGAGAATGATTGTCTTTAAAAACTAATCAATGATGATGATGATAGTGTCATAGCTATTATAGTCTGATAAGCTGATGACTATATCAATGGAAATATGGGTCCATAGTGTTATTGAGACCTCATTTGGATAAAATGGGGTGGCTCACATATATATAGAGATCTTGGCCTGCTGACAAGTCTCATATCCCTTTACATACTTGTTGATGTCTTAATTAAGCTTTAGTCATCAATACTCCTGCAGCACTATTTTCTTTATCTTGGAAATCCCCAGATGTCCAGCTGTCACATGATCATGACTGAGGGTGATAATCTCATCTCACAATGCTGAGGATCTGAGGATATATAACTATCTATCATAAACTAGAAGGCTGTCATCCAATATGATTTTTCTTTTATGATTCAGAGAATCAGCAATCTTCTGATCCCAGAGGTTTGGCTGTCAGACTGCTAAAGAGGATCTGAGTGCATGCAAGATGAAAACAGATGCAGCAGAGTGATATCTACTGACCACACTCACACTAACATACACACAAAACTCTTAGTTTATGAGAGAATTATAATGTGATAAAAGTAGTAATCAACAAATATAATTGTCTTCTTCAATAAATCCACAGCATGTAAACAGTAATAGCACATATACAACAGTCCTAGATCTCTCTAAGTCTCAAAGCTTTTTGTTTTATCAAAACAAGAGATAGTAACAAATGTTGCCAGGCCTCAAGGCAAAAGGTACTGCAGCTTAATACAATATGTTGAAACACTCCCACAAAACCCTTAAATTATTCTAAGTATAGCTCAGATCATCTCAAAATCTCTAATATGCATAATACATGACTCAAAGCTTTGTGCTCTAAGCAAAAACCAATCACAAACATATTCACAAGTGCTAAAGAGTACAGATCTCTATTTATAAGTTTTCAAACTGATCATAGACTCACAGGATTCAAACCTATGTGATTCAGAGACACAAAACACAATAAAACACTGTCTGACAGACCAAAGAATTTGAACCTCTGCCACCTATAGTGCTGCATATCACAAATACCTCAAAAACTCAAGATGATGTCTTTCAGACACTGCTCTCTTATTCTCAGGTTAGAGTATGATCTAAAACCTCTTATTAAACTGGGTTCAAGTCCTTTGCAAGCTTTGATGCCTCACTCAGTTCTCAAAGTGCTCTCAATGATATTTAATAATGAGTTTATTTTCTCATCCAAAGTTACAAACACAAGCCCAAAGCTAGAGTGCAAGGCTTTCTATGTTCAATACACTGCAACTGTAGAGGTCAGAAACTCTTCTTCTATTCATACAATACTGTATTTAAATATTCTACTGTGGTACTTACTAATACAATCCTACTATAGTATCTTCAAAGTGCAGGACTCTATGCTAGATTCCATGAGTATTATTCACATGCATATCGCAGTTGCTGCACTTATTTTCTTTCAGGCTAAGACTATGCAATATTTTCTCACTAGCTGACTGTTAAGCTCAAATGACATGTGACCTAAACACATGATAAACTAATACTGCCTCACACTTTGGGTAATAATGTCAGAGTTCATTTGATGTGTTATATGACTCTGTATTGTAAGACCTTTATATTGGCTTGAGATAAGATGATAAAGAATAAAACTTTAGCTCAAAGCGGAAGATACTACAGCAAGAGCTATGCTACTTATATACTAGTCATTATCTGTTCTAAAGATATAACTATCTAATTGTGTGTCCTAGCACTATAGAGTGTTTTATCCAGTATCATGAAGCTACCTACAAAAGAGTATTATTTGTCATCAAGTGGTTACTATTGCATTAAAGGATAATAACCAACTGGGTATTGTTGTGATGATTAAGCCCTGTCCTATGATCCTAAGCACTGGCTAAGCACTCTGACTAAGCAAAGATATGGGTTAATCTCTTGAATAAAAGATAAAAATATAGAAAAATCATAACACTATTAGACTCAAGCATCATATGAACAGATACATGTGATAAACAGAAGTCACCTTGCACTTTGGGTGATCAACTGAGTTCACAGATGTATATTCTGATCAATGTGTCATAAGGCCTTTAGAATTGGCTCAAGTATAGAATGATGTGATTATAAACTTTAGCTCAAAGCTAGAGTTACTAGTGAGAATGAGCCATCTTAAATACTGTACAAGTCATAACTAATAATACTACTGCCTATTGTGTGTTGTCAAGTCCTTTGTGCTCTTTGTCCTTGAGCATTATCATTATATATAAAAGGTTGATTGTGCATTGTTAGGCAATGCTGTTGCATTGAAAGACAATAATAGACTTGGTTAGTTGTGATGACTAAGCCTTGTTTCACAGTCTCAAGCACTCATCTTTAGTGCCCTGACTAAGCATAAATAGGGGTTGTTTTGAGGAATAAGATGAAAAATCATAACAAACACTGGCTTTAGCTAGCTGGCTTAGCCAGATCTGCTCACTTTTTTATTCCCTTAGTGACACATCTCTGACAGTGGTAAACTGTTTCAGACCTCTAAGGTTATCTCTCATGTCTGGAGTCAGCCATAATAGTTATATTCTCTTTTTCAGTGTCTTGACATTTCCTCTAGCTCACAAAATACACTATTTCTGGCCTGACATACACTAATTAACTCATCTAATATAGTATGTGTCATACTTTGGTATAATATGGAGTCTCTCACTGTGTTAAGCATGCTAAGGCACTGTAAGTATGTGTGTGAGTCTCTGAGCAGTATATATGCTATTCATCTCTGAGAGTAGTATCCCTCTATTTATTTTTTTGTTGCTATTATTTCATTTCTCTATTCAACACCCAGTTATTCAGATACCTTTCTTTGGGTCTCAGTTCTCTGTTCTAAGGCATGTCCCATCAGTGCATCAATGGCTGTGCATCCTTGATCAATGTGATCAGAATTGCTGATTATATTTCAATCATATTCTTTTTATCTTTAGCATGCCCTCTTGTAATAGTATTGGCACATTTAGAGCCAAGTGCTGAGATCTCACATGCAGTCTAACCCCTCTGGTATTAGTCTGCTACTAGACCATGCACTCTGCTTCTTGTTACTTCAGTTTAGCCTTATGATGGCTAGGTTTCTATATGCTCTTATTCTATTCTTAGTTACATGCTTACTGGACTGAAATGCCATCCATGTATTCTCAATTTTTGCAATTTTACATGCTTGAATGTGGAGAGGGCATGTCACTGCACTATGAATCCTGGCATGTATCTCCTCTTCTGTTGGCATGATCATTGCTCAGAAGTGTTCCAGCTTTAGTAATATGACTCTCTCATTATCTTCTCCTCTCTGATTATAATTAGGCCATTAGCTCAAGAGGTCAGCCTTCTTGTTGGCTGCTCTGGCTTTATGATAGAGAGTATATTGGTACTCAGAAAGTTCCATCACCCATCATGCCTACTATTAGTTTAGCTTCTGAGGAAGTTGAAAGTAGTGTAAGTTCTGATGGTTCACCCATACTTTGAAAACCTGTATTGCTTCAATCAGATAATGTCACCATTCAGCTAGTGCAAGTATGATCACCAACAGCTCCTTGTCATAAATCTCATAGTTCCATTTGGTAGTTGTGAGGGCCTTAGAGAGGAATGCCACTGGTTACCATCTTTCTCCTTGTTCCTGAGAAAGAATAGCTCTAATAGCCTTTTCACTTAAATCAGCTTCAACTCTGGACCTTCTGTCTTGGGTGAAGATTACTAGGATCACATCTTCTGCCAGTTTTTATTTCAGATTATTGAATGCCACTTGCTGAGACAACCTCTAAGTCCACAGAGCATTCTCAGTGAGTTGCATTATTGGTCATATGATCTTGCTGTAGTCACAGATGAAATAGCAATAAAAGTTGGTGAAACCTAGAAATGACTGTAGCTCCTTCTTCTTTGTCAGCTCTGGCCACTCCATTACTCTGGCCACTTTGACTGGATCTATCTATATGCTTCCTTCACTAATAATGACTCCCAGATACTCTGTCTCTATTACCTCAAACTTGCACTTCTTGGCCTTGAGAAATAGTTTGTTCTTTCTCATCAACTTGAGAACCTATTATACTACCTGTCAATGCTCTATCTTCTCCTTAAACATGATGAGGATGTTATTGAGATAGATCATCATCTTCCTAGTGATAATCAGATCTTTGAATATATTGTTCATCATCTATTGAAATGTTGCCAGAGAGTTTGTCAAGCTGAAAAACATAATAGTTGGTTCAAATAGGCTCTGATTCATCCTAAAGGCCACCTTCCATTCATCTCCTTCTTTGATGCAAATATTATTATATTCCTATTAAACATCCAGCTTCATATAGAAACAAGCTCTCCAGAGTTTGTCTATGAGCTCAGATATGAGAGAAAAGAGATACTAATTTTTAATGGTTATCTCATTTAGTTTTCAGTAGTTCTGAACCAGTTGCAATTTCACATTCTTCTTGATAAAGAAAAAAAAAAGATGCTATAGGTGACTTGGATGGTCAAATTCACTCACTTGTAAGATTTTTGTTTAGGAACTTGTCAAGTTCCTGTTGCTTCTGATAGCCAAGGAGATAGGTCTTGCAATCAAAGTTAGCATTAGCATTGGGTACTAACTTGATTGTATAGTCTCAGGGCTTCAGCTTAGAGAGTTCATCAAAGCTTTCCTTAGCAAATAGGTTATGGTAATCACATGCCCATTCTGAGACCAGTTTCTCAAATGTCCTATCCTCCTTTTCTCCATTGGCTTTTGCTGCTAACTTATTAGCATGGTGGACTGCTCATAATTGCAATGCCAGATTAAGATCTACCACAAGGATTGTCTCTCCATTCTCCATCTCTTTATCCCAGCAATCATTAGGGTCAGTATCAGAGAGGGTGAATAGCATCTTCTGACAGTGATATCAGATGAAAGTAATTCAGCTGGTCTTCCAGTTGATCAGCAGATTATGGTGAATAAGCTAGTCATGGTCTAGAAAGAGTTCTTTGGTTCCTAACTCAGTGACAGCTAGATTGATTCATTCTGAATGATCTCCAATGGTCAGTCAAAGTTCTACAAATTCAGTGATTGACCCTGCTTAGTTCTTAGTCCTGTTGGCATTATAGACAGGGATCAAGGCTGCAGTGACTTTAGTTGGGAGGTGATGCCTGTCAACAAAGGCTCAATTAGTTGAACTCCCCATGCAACCACTGTCAATTAGTGTGGTTACTGTGAAGTTGATCTGATTTGTTAAGATACAAATTTGTGCTTTGATAGTGAGGTCTTTCTCATAAGTTTTCTGCCTCCAAATATACTTCTTTAGCCCCCAAAGCTCATCAAGCTATTCTAGAGCTCTCCACCATTTGGCCTTCTATAACTCTTCTATTAAGTTATTGTTTACCTTGTCAATCCTGGTGTGATGGATTCAGTTCCAGAGAATAGCAGTTGCTTCCTCCATCCTTTGTGCATCCTTTATGGCATGCCAAGTCCACTCAGTATTGAGTGGTTTTAGCCAGCCAAGAGGGGTCTCTCCCTCTGTTTAGCCTGCAGGCAATTGAGTTTGGTTTTTTTATGATTCTTTTAATATGTTGGCAGTAGAGGAAACTCAGGGTATATTCAAATGCTCATAAATAGTTTTACTTACAGAGAGCATATGAGTCTATCCTGCAGCTGCTTGTGACACACTGATAAGTCCTTTGGCCAATCTAGTAAAATTGCTCATTAGTTGGCCTTATTTTTTATCTCTTCTGCCTTAGTTTTCTTTTTAAGGTCTTCAAGTCCATCAGCCTTCTTCTATAACTCTACTATCTGTGCCCAGATGTCTTCCTTGGTTCATTTCTTCTTCAGACAGTCTCATGATATGTGGCCCTTCTGTCTACAATTAAAACACTTTCTCTCTTTCTTGAGGCAGTCTATATCTATCAGCTTTCCACTGCTAGTGTATGTTGTTCCTGTTTCTGTCTTCTGAGCAGTGTAGAATAGAGTTGATGTCATGCCAGGCTTTGCTGATGAGGCTCTGCCAGTGGTCTTCCCATTTGTTGAATTAGACTTCTTCTGCTCAATCATGATTCCTACACTAGGTGCTTTTTGTTGCAGCCTCTCTTTATTCATCTTGGTAATTCTGTCTTTCCACACATCATAGCCCTTCAGAATGTTGATGCTGATATCTGAGATCATCTTGATATATGATAGAGACACCCCCATCTTCAGATACTTGACTATGCATCCTTTATTATCTATACTATCCTGTACTCTGGCTAGAGTTTTGAGGTGTTCTTGTTCATCAAAGTACTTGCTGGTGATCTTGTCACCCATATGGAGTTCCTTTATCTTGTTCTTGTATATCTTCTGAACTACAGAGTTGACAAACTTATCCTGAACCATCTGTTTAAAGACAGGCCAGAATGGATAATAATAATGCTGTTGGATGGTGGAATGGAAGATCAGAGTGATGAGAATCCACTATTATTTGGCCTTACTTTCAAAATATAATGCAGCAAAGGCCACCTTGTTCATGTCAGTGCTGAGGTGTGTGAGGTATACCTTGAAGTACTGCTTACAGTCAATTAGAAAGTGGTCAATATTATCTAAGATGCCTTTGAAGGGTCTGGGAGTTCAGAGCAGATCAGGTTTGCACTGCAGCATCATGGCATTCTGAAGCAAGGAGTATTTATCAAAAAAGGGTTGATGCCACTCAGTTGGTGGTTCTGAGAGAGAGTGCAGAGAGTCATTCTTAGTAACTGAGCTTCTAGTCAGCAGATTTTCCTTCTTTATAATGTGTCCATTTTGTATAGTGAATCCAAGATATGTGGCCTCATTTAGTTGTTTTATCTTGTTGTGGTTGCTCCCCTAGGAGTTGGCTTTCTTGGCCTATCTAAGAATTTCAGAATCTGACTGGCCATAGCAGCTCTTGAGGCTTTAGACATATGGGCTGAGGTATAGAATTACAGTCTGACAATGTTGATTGTGCATATCAGATGCTGTTGGTTTGAATAGATGGAGCTGTATATACAGCCCATATGAGGAGTACTGATAGAGTGTTTGGCATGGGCTGAACCTTATATTCATAGGTCAGCAGGCCTTTGAGCCAGTTCTCAGAATGTGTGCTGTTATAAATACAGTTGACTATCTCACAATGCATATGGTCAGAAGACACCAAAACTGTATGCATTTATAGATTTATGCAGAACCAAAATAGCATGTGATGTGATATATGACTTATGTGATAATGTTGTTATTGCCTCAAAATGCTGTCAGTGGCTTTTGGGTCAGCTTTTCATGCATCTCCTTGAATAATGCTCCTCTCAACTTTCTCAGCTGTGGTACTAATCCACCCTGGTCACCTTATGAAACATAAAATGCCTCCAGCTTTCAAATAAGCTCAAATCCTTCTCTTGTAGTTATTAAGGTCTGTTCTTCCTCACCCTCCTCTTCCTCCTCTTCCTCCTTATCATTGTCAATGACAGTTATTTCCCTATTTTCTACTGAAATATCATACTTGACAGCAGCAACAATCTCCTCATCTGTTGGCATTGTCTCAAGATCTTCAGTATAATCTTCTGCAATAGGGCTAACCATCTCTTCAATAGTTGGAATGAGACTAAACATGTGATTTCATTGTTTCAATTTGACAAGGTAGTCCTTCAACATTATCTCTGCTGTCTAAAGCTGTTGAATAGGAGCAATTTGAATGGAAGGTATATTCATTTTTGACTGTGATGAAGGAGCCAACTGATTGACTGTCTCTAGTGCTTTACCAATATCATTCTCTGCATTCATAACAGCCATAAGAGCAGGATGCCAGTCAGCATCAGCATATTGGTTTCCAAGCAGATCCTGCAATACCTGTTTGATCTCTGGAAGCATGTATTTATCTGTTGAGGCAAAGTCATAAACAAAATTCCATGCAGATCTGAGGAGTGAGGTGTCTTAAAAATCATTGGATAGTGTGGTAGACTGTGACTCAGATGCATTGTCAGACATTATACCAGTGTGTTTCCAGCAGTTTGCTATCATTTCATTGCTGACATTTGCCCAAGCATCATGAGCAATAGTCATAGCCTCAAGAAGATCAAGCTTGAAGATCTCAGACTCTCTAAGATCATCAAGATCAAGTGCACAGATACACATAGCATTCTGATAATGTGTCTTGAAGCAGCAGATAATAGCAGCATCTAGCAGCTGGACATATAGAGTCATGTTAGGCTCAAAGAACTCCAGCTTTGTATTATAGAATGTATAAGTGATAAAATACCCTTAAAAATTGTCTAAGGTCAGCAGAACCTATCACATCTCTCTCTTTATCTTTAAATCAAACATCTTTACCCACTCTGTAAATATTTCACTCATCATCCAGGCCTTCTTGTTATTCCAATAATAGAATCCCATTGCTGTTAGACTCTTTTTCTTGAAAAACTGTGGTTGCTTTGACTTTCCAATGAAAACAACTGGCATTCACTCACTCCCATTCACATTCACAGTAAAACACATGGTGATGTGGAACTTGTCCTGTTTCTGTCCACTCATAGGACCAGATGCCAAGATACAATCTGAGATAGCAAAGATGACAAGACCAAATTCATCAATATTCTATCTGTTTCATATCACATATTTCACCATAATGCTGTGAAAGCACACACATTCTTTTTCCACTGCCACTATATCCACTGAGCCTGCTTCTCCATGCTGCTAAACCTCCTAAATCTTCCATACCTTGCAGAATGACTTCAACCATCTCTCTTCTTTCAAACACTGATCCTCTAGAATATTCATCATATTTTCAATCTGATTTCACTTCTCTATCAGCATTGCACTGATCACAGTCTCACCTTGAAGCTGCATGTTCTGATACCAGAATGCAACAGCATGCTTTACATCAGGTCAGATGACAATGTGAGACTTTTTAGATGATAGTGCATTAGGATTTTTATTTGCATGCTATTTAATTTTTGTATAAGATACTAATTTCTATAAAAGAGTTGATTGAGTAAAGAGCAGTGCACCTTTCTTTCAGTTTGCAAAATATGCCACAATATCAGCATGTCAATGAGAAGAATGATTATCAACATGTTTGAATACTGTGAGCCAATCTCCTGTTGTAAGGTGTGAGCAGGAGATCTACTTTGGAGACTGAGCCAATGATGTATACATTGGGACTTTCTCCTTCTGTTTTATATGCTCATATAGATTTTCAGATTTAGCATGTGGTTTTTATGTTGGTTTGGGAGATATGTTTATAGAGATATAGGCTGTATCACTTTGCAATAATTTTTTTTATGTTTGTCATAGTCTATACAAACAAATTATGTTCTTTATTGTTCTAATATATGCACAATGTCATATCAGCTTATTATAATTTTGGATCTGACAATGCATATTCCTAACTAAAACTATATGCATTATGTGATATGCATTTCTGGCCTATTTTTCTGCTCCCTAACTGCATTCCAGCCCAATCTATATGCAAAGTCAGAATTATGCATTTCAACATCATGCATTGTGAGATAGTCAACTGTAGATCTATTTCAGAGAGTATACATAGAGAGAATGCAGTCTCTATTGGCTCTGTATACAGATTCAAAGTCCTTAACTTATGAAAAGTGGACAGCTTTATCACTTTAAATTGCAGTTACCTTACTTCATAGTATGTACTGCACTCAGATCCTTTGCAAATTAGTCTGTAAATATATATTCAATCACATTCTTCTTTCAATAAATCCATATGAAAATTAGAATAAAACTATACTCATTAACAAGAACATAGCTCAAGACATTAATTTGTATCTTTAAGAGCTAGGAAAGGATATTACAGCAGCAAAGATCATGCTATTTTTGATGTGCTCTGATATAAAGGAAAAGTATAAGATAACAAAGAAAATATTCTTGCACATAGCACAATGATACCTCCACACATTAAGTTATTGTTAACAGGAAGCAAAAAAGAGTCAATATGTTGATGGGCATGAGCATGCAGATGTGGTATGAGACTGTAACAAGATGTTTATTTTTAAAATCAAGAAACTTCAGCATTGAATAAAGATCTTTGACAAGGATAGAAAGTCAGTTGATGAGATCTATCTTAATGGCAAATGTATTGTTCTCTGGTTTTATGACAAGTCTATCTTCTATGCTCACAATCAAAGAAGAAAATCTTAGTATCATATTGCAGAACCAGCTAAGCTATACCACAAGAGAGTGTGTGCTTCTCTTATGATTGCAGATTTCTTCTTAGCAGACTTTGGTTGATTACAATCAGCTGATAGCAAGAGAAGTGCATGCCAAGTCATGAAGTCAGAAAAGAACTGAGATGGATATTTCACTATGGATAACATTATTGCATAGGCCAATAAGGCTATAGACATTCTTTCAGACTTTAATGATAACATTAAGCATGTCTTTATTTATGATAATACTACAACTCATAAAAAGTGTGCAGATGATGAGATTTCTGTATGTAAAATGCCAAGGAATGTCTCTCTTTCTGAAAAAAACTGGCTAGTTGATATCATACAATGTGATAATCATAGAAGTCTGTCTGCAAATCTGATAGTTCTTATGAGAAGGTTAAAATTTGAATGAAGGATGCTACATTCAATGATGTCTCTCAGCCTCTTTACTTCTCTGAGAATCACTCTTGTCCTGGTGTCTTTAATAGAATGGCAACTATCCTTCAGGAGCATGGCTTTTCCATAGAATATATCAAGACCAAAAAAGCAGAGTGCAAAGGCTTCAAATATGCATCACCTGCTGAGAATTGCTGTTGCTGTTGGATATTATTCAATCAGCCAAACTTTGCAAATGTAAAATCATTCCTCAAGGTCTCCTGTGAGGCATGGGGTATACAGGTCATCTTCCTGCCAAAATTTTATTGTGAGCTAAATCCAATTGAGCAGTGTTAGAGCTATGTCAAGCAGCTGTACTGACTTAATCCTGGATTCTCCCAGGAAGATGTACTTGAAAAAAATATACTAGCAGCATTGGAAGAGATTTCCATTGTTAGCATGCATCAGTAAGCTTTTTAATAACTTAAATGATTGGAAATAGCAGCTAACATCCTTATCTCTAGATTTGTCAACTGTTTTCTTCAATTTATGGATGTCTATGCATGTAGATTAAATGGTAGACAGGCTGCCTTGGCAGCCAGATGCTATCAAGAGCATTGGATGCTACCAGATAGCATTCTTGAAGAACTAGAGAAGAAAAATATTATATAATTGCATCTGCTTTTTAAAAACACATTAACTCCTCTATGGATTCAAGGCCATTGTCAAATCCCTTTAATTATGAACTACTTAAACATGTTTCTCATAACTTGTATGTTTTACATCTGTGATATTGTCTATGCAACAGTTTCTATTCCTCATTGAGTGTTTTATTTGCCCAGTTTGGATATTCATGTCACATTAATAGTCACATCATGTGATGTTGGTGGACACCAGATGTCATCTACCTTAGTGGGAATCAGGAGGACATTGGGAGGATACAATGGTCACTGTTGGGATTTTGCTGGAAAGTTCTAAAAAGAGCAATCTGGCATCATGCTGAGAGTTGATGAGTGAGCTCAAGAGAAAGAGAAAGTTGTAGTAAATTCTAGATACAAGCCTGGAGAATATAAATACAAGCTCTGTAGAAGCTGTAGAATAAGAAGTTCATTCTTTCTGGCCTTACCAGCCTGGAGTCTAC
>NW_025064916.1:27196-32356 GCF_019112545.1 Guyanagaster necrorhizus
TTCTAGATACAAGCCTGGAGAATATAAATACAAGCTCTGTAGAAGCTGTAGAATAAGAAGTTCATTCTTTCTGGCCTTACCAGCCTGGAGTCTACCCTGCGCAACACCGAGGATTTCCAATAGTCACCCACTTAGATAATTTAAACCAGATGTCGGAGAAGTCTTTCTCGATACTAACTCAACATATCCATCTTCACAAGTACAATCGTGTTTAAAGAACAAGGATAAAGATAGCGTTGAAGAAAAGGACCGCAACAATGATCGAAATGGGAATGATATACTATTGTCTTTCTGTGCGGCCTTGTTGACTGTTAGTCTTCGTTTGTGCTATAGAAGACGCCGATCCCCTGTTCTCGAATTCACACTCAACTGAAACCAACTGACTATATTACTTACACTAAGTATAGCTTTCACCTCAGCCTTGAAGATGCGACCCAAAGAATTCCGCTATTCGTATTTATAAATCTTCCTGCTGATTGAGAGACATCGTCTAACTCACCCAAGGACAGTGCCGATCTCTTGTACGTCCGTTCCAGTGTCGTGTAATCGACGTGCTGGATACCGTATCTACAGAGATGCTCAAACCGAAAAATCTCTAAACCCAAAACAATGAGTACGTACCTGACGGTCGTCCCTCCTAACCATTCTGTATCATCAAGCATTCCTACAGGCGACTCATTGCATATTATTACGATCTGTGTGGATAGAGCTAACCCCAAGCGAAAGCACCCTGTACCGGTACACCATCTTCATGTATGGACAGCAACATCTCACCGAGGTACGTGAGGAGGTAGTCTGGAAGTATCAGATGAATCTTCAAATAATCAGGATAAATTGGGTCCAAATGCGCACTCGTTCGGCCCACATCCTCCTTTATTTGAGAAATATCCGCATTCGCGTAGGCAAAGGGCTCCAAGGTGCCGAATTCGGAGACATACTGCGCACCAACGGTCAGAAACTGTCATTATAAGATCCTCACGCTCACCAATTTATTACTTGGCCAGCGAGAGTAGAGGCCCTTCAGCAACGGACGAATGGCCAGCGGTGTTGCTTGGAGGGAGGTGGCCACGGGGTCGGCGGCAGGACCTGCGGGCCAGCCATAATCCGAGTCAAAGTATTCTAGTTCATTACAGGCAGGCCACAAGGAATCGGAAGGATTTTCCACGCATGCATCGATTCCTTCGTCCGGAGCCTTTATCCATAGTGAACGGTAGGAAGTAATGGCGAAGAAATCCGCAGAGCCGAGAAGGTCACTCTTTTCCTCGTTGGTGAAGCGCGGGAGATACTCGGCCGGGAGGGTGTCCTTGACAATGTCAGGCCAGTCGCCTGTTGTGTATACAGGGTTTGAGAAGATGCCGATGTTGAATGCTGCATGACGTTCGACTGCAAGTGCGTCCTCGGTAGAGTTGCTTCTCCATGGTGTGCCTCTGGAGGATGTTCAATAGATAACAGCGGGAGAAGAGGTTATGGTTACATGTAGCCGGAGTTTTTGAAGCCAATCTCTCCCGATATGTTCATTTCACGAAATGCTAGGAGGAAACGGATGGGTGAGTGGCGTTTTCAAGTTATCGCGATGCGTGTACAGACCTTTGACGGCTCCTGCATGTGCCCTTACTATAAATACTAGTATCAAGATCGGGGGTAGGAGGAAGGAACATGCAGAACATACATAGATTGTATGCGCACTGATAAGGGGCAGTAGAGGAGTTTACACCAAGAGCAAGTGTAACATCTAGTCATAACGATAAGCTTGCGAAGGTAGGTTCCATATACAGAATGGTTACTGAAAGGATAGGATGAGATCTGGCTACAGTAATTATTCGGTTCATTGAACGTAAACCTAGAGCAGTTAAGCTTGTTACAGTAACAAGAAATTACGAACACCAACCATGTTCTAACACGGCCATTGTACGCCTTGAATATAGTCTTGGCATAGCTGAAAATCCCATAAGCATAAAAACCATCCTGTCCTTCTAGCACCCACTTTACAAAGTCGTCGACTATTTCTGGTGATGTGAAAGCCCCGTAGTAAGCCTGAAGGGCGACAGGCATGTCCCAATGAACTTTTTCTCTGGTGGTAAATACGGTATATTGGATGCAACAAAGAGAGCCTTACACAATGTTACAACAGGCTCTACATTATTCGCCCAATGGTAATCTATGACTGCAGTGAAAACGATCAGCATCACTTACGATGTTTTATGGCGAGATCATACCATCAGAATAGTGATCAATGCCAGCGGTATTGATGGGAGAATCGGCGGCGCCAAATGGGTAGATCCTCGCCCACGAGATACTACAGAACTTTGTTCAGAAAAGTCGCATCGACTGGGCTCCACTGCACATACGAGAAAGAATGTGCAGTGACACCGAGAGCAGCGATGCGCTGGACGTCTTCTTTGTAGAGGAAATATTGAAGATCGACAACATCACCTGAAATAATCTCAGTCGCATGATTGACACCGACGATCCTATGAATGCTCACCAGTTGTATTATCGATTGTACCACTCGGCTGTCTGGTAGCCCAGTCCCACATTGTTGGTCCCTTTCCATCATTTTTCACGGCCCCCTCGACTTGGTACGCGGAGGTGGCTATGCCGTATTTGAAGCCTTTTGGGAATTTCAAGTCTGGCAAGATATCTTTAGGCGTAGGGGCATAGAATGATGGATACAAAGGCGGGGGAGAGGGTGGTAGGGTGACCGCTGAGCTGGGAACGCGGGTAGTGGTGAACGGAGGTGGCTCGACAGATCCGATCTAGATATTAGTTATAGAATTGGCATCTTCTGGGATGATCAGTGAGACTACGAACGATGTCCCAAAGTTGTTCCAATCCTTCCGGTGTGTAATTGCGAGGAATCGATCCGATTGGAGGAAAGCTGGCGGTGGCCATGGCGATACTTTTAGGACTCAGTGTACTGGTACTGGTGGTGGATACTACCGAAGAGCTCGTTCCTGTAGCCGACTGTGCGAGTGCTACAGAAATTCGGCCCCACCTGTTGGACAACGCGAAAAAGAGCAATAGTACTTCAATGAGCATCTTGGGGTAAGAGAAACAAACAGCAGCAATTGTATATATATAGGCTCTTCACGCACATACGCAGGTAGAGTCATATGCTTACTTCTCCTTTTATCTTCCTTGGCGACATGGACATTTCGGATAAATGAATCGGAAGCAAATGAAGTCTGATGCTAGGACGGAGAAGCCTGCAACATCGACCTTCGTTCATGGGAAATTTCGTTAGCAGAGGTCTGGACAATTACACAGGAACCACTGCGGCACATCAGAAGGACTACACGTTGTGTTGAGTGCATGTATTAGAGTAACCCTGCCGCCGTCCGAGCTCACTAAACACTTCCAAGTCACCAGTGAATCAGATGATATATAGATGATGCTTACAATATTATATAAAAATACCTCGCTCGAGTCGTCGAACTTTACGCGACTACACGCGCTTTACTACGGTGAATGGGTTTCAGATTCCTTACTATTGAGTTTGTTGCGAAGTGGCGGGGAACTGATAACGCGATGATAGGCTGCGAAAGTAGGCATAGACCCACAAAAAGATTAGGATGCATACTCGGAAATTGCCGATTCACCTGTATTCGAATGATGCTCAGTTATGTCAGCACTTTAACTCTGAATTCCTGGTGGCTTCTTCATCGCTCTCGGATTCGGACTCGCTCTCAGAATTGTTTCCGGACCGCCCACCATTGTGCTCGCCTGAGCATTTTTATGTTGTGGAATTTTACCCAACGTAGCACGCGCCGCGATAGCCAAACAGATGAGGCAAGAAAGGGCATTAAACGGCCCATTGGACCCGTAGATTTCTTCTGATCAGAGCAAGGCCATCCTTAGAAATCTTGTCAGATGCAGCCTGTGCATCTTCTCTTATTGGAAAGAGACATATCCCACACCCTTAGAGACACCCATTCCAACTTCCGTTACCACGCATGCTAAGCGAACTGGAGCGATATCAGAGAAAGTCTACAAATCGCTTTGTATAGAAGATTGGAAACGAACCATGTTGACCTGGTTCCAGACATCAGTACAGTACTATTCTTCAGGGTCCACTAAATCGTACTTATGCCTAACAGGCTCCTCGTCGCGCTCCTTCCATTTGCCAGGCGTCGATATTGGTCCTCATGGGCGCCGTTTGGCTACCCATCGTCGTTATTTGACAAAGCGCACTCACGCGCCAACCAACATCAACACCACCACTTGATTCAGTTCATGTCGTCAGAAAATCTACGAGAAGAAGGAAAGGAGTACTTCAGGCAGAAGAACTATGCCCATGCAAGGGCTAAATTCACCGATGCCCTCGAAGTTGATGGAGAAAGCATCATTCAGTATGCTAACCGTTCAGCGTGTTACTATTATTTACGCCAGTGCGTTCTTGTTCACTTATACTGTATGGTTATAATATGATGAAAAGGTATGAAAATGCAATCTCCGATGCTCGAAAAGTAATTTTATAGATGGTCGAACTGATTTCATAAAATATACTAGGCTGTCGATGATCGCGACGACAGTATTGAAGCATGGGGGAAAGCCTTGGAACATCTTTCCGACCAACCGTCCTTGACGGTTGAACAGTGACAGCAGAGGGCTCAATTTGAGCGCGATATCACCACTGCAACATCAAAGGTCCTTGACCCCAGACATATGTAAGGCCGCGTTGACTAGTGGAGGCTGGGCACGTAGGAGGCCATCAGTATGTTCTTTTTCCTGAACACTTTCGTCACTGACAAGAAATAGATACGCGACCAATCTTCTCGTTTATCCTTACGGAGAATGGTACGATCTGTTTCCACTTATGTTTCAATGCTGTATGCAACTTTGATTATCAGGTCAGGCTCATTGACACCAGAGCATATACCGACAACTGTGGACAAGATCATCGAAATGGCCTCCAAGCCTTTCTCAAAAGACAGTCCTCCGCTCCTTCCTTCGAACTGGAGAGGCCGCATAGGGCTTTCCAATGAGGCACAAAAAGAACTCGTTGACTACTCAAAAATAATTCGAAGTTACATAAACTACCCAAAAAGAATCCGTTGACTACAATGCTTTACTCAAATTTTCGTGACGAACGACCCAACCGTCTTTCGGAAATCCTGGTGCATCCCCTTCACTTCCATCCCATCCACCTGCCATCATCGC
>NW_025064916.1:34451-76468 GCF_019112545.1 Guyanagaster necrorhizus
TTTCCATTGCCTACTTGCATCGGCGTGGTGAGGCTGGATGCATTGCGGGTGGGATTGTACCGTGATACTAGTGCGTGTCGCTGGATTTCTGCCAGTGTTGGGCGGGACAGGAAGAGCAGGAGGAAAAAGAACATCAGGGATTATCTGAGACCAGAGAATTCGGTATTTTGCCATCTGGTAGAAATCCCGGCGACCTTGTCAGAATGACGTCTGAACAATGGCTTCTTGATCGCTCTCGGACTCGCATTCGGACTCGTTTCAGACTTCTCATTATTTTGCCACACATTGTTCGGGAGTATTTGGTATTGCCAGAAGCATCTCACCTACCGTGCGTGAGTTTTTTTCGTCTCCTGATTCAGTATATGAGATTGTATCTGCAGGGATCCATGCGTACCCTGACCCCTGCCGTAAATGACCTCTGAAGACTACGGCTCGCAAACCAGCGGTGCTCAAAATTCTTGAACTCTGCAGGAGGACCGCCTGACTGAAGGCCTATTTTTTTTTTTTTTGCCAATCACGTACCATCCGGGCATCTCGGGAAAGCTTCATTTTTGCTTTATCACGCTGATCCTCATCTCTCCTGCCTCGCGCGCTACTTTATGCACGGTTCGCTGTTTAAGTTCACTTCATCTCTCTCGATCAACCCTCGATGTCAAATAGATGCGATTTTTGTCCATGATTGTCATATATTTATACATAGACAAGATGACTGACAAACTCCCACCTCAGTCTTGAAGATGCGACCCAAAGAATTCCGCTATTCGTCGTTGTAAATCTTCGTGCTCATGGAAAGGCATCGTAAAACTCACCCAAAGACAATGCCGAACGCTTGTACGTCCGCTCCAGTGTCGCGTAATCGACGTGCTGAATGCCATATCTATACCCATACTAAGACCGAAAAACCTCTAAACCCGGAACTATAAGCACACACCTAACGGATGTCCCACCTTGCCATTCTGCGTCGTCAACCATGCCTATAAACGAGTCAGTGTCGAATTTCCGTACTCCATTTTTACTACTACTCACCCCAAGTGAAGGCACCTTGTATCGGAACACCGTCTTCGTGTATGGATAGCAACATCTCACCGAGATACGTGAGGAGGTAGTCTGGAAATCGCAGATGAATCTTCAATTAGTTAGCTTGAAACGTTTCCCAATGCGTACCTGTTCGGCCAACATCCTCCTTTATTTGCGATATATCCGCGTTCGCGTAGGCAAAAGGCTCGATGGAACCAAACTCAGAAACGTACTGGCCCCCATGGTCAGAAATACTCATTATGAAAGCCTCACACCCACCATTTTATTACTCGGCCATCGAGAATGGATGCCCTTAAGTAAAGCACGAATGGCCACCGGTGTTGATTGGAGGAATATGGCCGCGGGGTCACCAGCGGGACCTTCGGGCCAGCCGTAATCCGAGTCAAAGTATGCGGGTTCGTTACAGACGGGCCACAAGGGATCGGAAGTATTTGCCACGCATGCATCGATCCCTTCGTCCGGAGCCTTTACCCATAGCGAGCGGTAGGCATCGATGGCGAAGAAATCCGCAGAGCCAAGAAGATCAGTCTTTTCCTCGTCGGTGAAGCGCGGGAGATACTCGGCCGGGAGGGTGTCTTTGACAATATCGGGCCAGTCGCCTGTTGTGTATACGGGATTTGCGAAGAGGCCTAATTGGAATGCTGCATGTCGCTCGACCGCAAGTATATCCTCAGTGGTGTTGCTTCTCCATGGTGTGCCTCTAAGGAATGTTCAGTGAATACTAGCCAGAGAAATGAATATAGTTACATGTAATCGTCGCTCTTGAAGGCAATCTCTCCGGTTATGTTCATTTCGCGGAAGGCTGGGAAAGACAGGAATGAGTGAGGAGGCGCTTTATTTCAGCTCGTTGACAGACCCTTGACGGCTGCTGCATGGGCCTTTACTATAATAAAGCATCAGGATCGGAGGAGAAAGAAGCGTGCAGACAATACATAGATTGTATGCGCATTGATAAGGGGCAGTAGACGCGTTGACCCCGGGGGCGAGCGTGGCATCTAGTCTCACGGTGAGCTTTCAGGGTAGGTTTTGATGTACAGAACGTTTACCGAATGGAGAGGACGCGACCTGGCCACAATAAACACTCGGTTCATTGAAAGTATACCTGAAACAGTTGGGCTTATTCTGGCACAAGATCATTCAAACACCAACCAAGTTTTAACACGACCGTTGTATGCCTGAAATACGGTCTTGGCATAGCTGGAAGTTGTATGAGTACATGAATTGTTACGTCCTTTAAACACGCACTTCACAAAATCGTCCACTATTTCTGGAGAAGTAAAAGCTCCGTAATAAGCCTGAAGAGCAAGAGGCGTATCCCAATGGACTGTAGCTCAGTCGGTAAACACAGCTATCTCGAATGGTAGTAAAGGAAAAATTTTACACAATGTTACGACAGGCTCCACATCCTGAGCCAAATGGTAATCAATGACTGCAGAGAAAATGATCAGCATCCCTTATGATACTCTTATGATGAAATCGTACCATCTGAATAATGGTCAATGCCAGCGGTGTTGACGGGAGAGTCAGCGGCGCCAAATGGATAGATCCTCGCCCATGAGATACTACGGAACGATTTTCAAAAAAGTCGCGTCAACTGGGTTCCAATACGTACGAAAAAGAATGTGCAGTGACACCAAGAGCAGCGGATCGTTCGACGTCTTCTTTGTACAAGAAGTATTGAAGATCAACGATATCTCCTGCAATAATTCCAGTTCGGTACTTAACATTATTGATGTACCATGAATGCTTACCGGTTGTGCCATCGTATACGCCGTTCGGCTGTCTAGAAGCCCAGTCCCACATAGTCGGTCCCTTCCCTTCATTCTTCGTAGCCCCCTCAACTTGGTACGCGGACGTGGCGACGCCGTATTTGAAGCCTTCAGGAAATTTCAGGTCTGGCAAGATGTCCTTCGCTGCAGGAGCATAGAAAGATGGATACAAAAGCGGGGGAGAGGGCGGTAGGGTGACCGCTGAGCTGGGAATGCGGGTAGTGGTGAACGGAGGCGGCTCGACAGGTCCGACCTAGAGATTAGTTATCTAATTAGCACTTTCTGGGACGATCAATGAGACTACGAACGAGGTCCCAAAGTTGCTCCAGTCCTTCCGGTGTGTAATCGCGAGGAATCGACCCAATTGGAGGAAAGCTAGCCGTGACCGTGGCGATGCTTGTGGGATTCTGTGTACTGGTAGTCGTGGTAGATACTACCGAAAAGCTTGTTCCTGTAGCCGACTGTGCGAGTGCTACAGAAATTCCGGTCCATCTTTTGGAAAAGGCGAACGAGAGCAACAGTACTTTTATGAGCATCTTGAGGGCAAGAGAATCTAACGAAACAGCCGCTGTATATATACTTGTTTGCATACATATGCCGGTAGAGTCATATGTTTTTCCCTTTTGTTTTCCCTGGCCAGAAATGGGTGCAGATGACGTCCGATACTAGGACAGAGAAGCCTGCTACATCGGCCTTCGTTCATGAAGGGAATTTGTTAACAAGGCCTGGACAATTATATCGGAACTACTGCAGCACATCAGAGGGACTACGCGTTGTGTTGAGCGCGTGTGCCAGAGTAACTGTGAAGCCATTCAAGGTTCTCACTAAAACCACCTCCAAGTCACTGTGCAGTCAGATGATATATAGAAGGTGCTTACAATACTTATTACAAAGAAAGATCTCACACGACCGTACATATTCTACCATGGCTAGGTGGCAATCCTCCATAGGGAAATGATTGGACGACTTCCTCGCTATTGAATTAACGACAAGTGGCGGGGGCTGATGAAGTAATGATAGCCTGAAAAGACGCATACTAGTTCCAGCTGAGACGGCAATCGCCGACTCGCTTCTCATCGCGGCTTCATCATCGCTCTCGCTCTCGCTCTCGGATTCGGTTTCGCATATTTCTTCTGGACTGATTATCTCGCCGTGTGCATTCGCTTTGAGCATGGGAAATCCATGATCCGAATGATTCTGAGTAGGATTTTGCCGTGCGTGGTTATTCGGAATTACTGAAGCATTCTTCAGAGAGACACTTTTCTTTGTTTTGTAGGGTAGGATCATGTCACTTATCTTCACTACCCTTTCCATCCCGAAGATGCAGGAATAGGTAATATATGCGGTATCACGATTCTTCATGATCTTAAATCTACTTGACGCTCCCACCGATCGCAACCAAGCGACCAAAGCTCATAATATTGAGTCGCTGTCTTATTCCAAGCTAATGGAAATGATGCGGCGAGATTGGCCCCATTTCAGTGGTACGTTGTGCCCGTCTTACCCTTCGTATATACTGACCGTACCTCCTTCATTGTAGCGAGATATTTTATTTATGAGCGCGAATTTCTTGACATAGCTAACGTTGGTCCGTGATTGAGATGCGTTTTGCTCGAGGAAACATTATCAGATTTGATGAAGTATGGTATGCATACCAAGTTCAGTTTCTGTAGCCTTCTTCTAACGTTGATGTATAGAGGATGCTATAGTTCGACTAGACAAGGACAAGAACCTTCGGGAAAAGTTACAACGGTTTATCACAGTGGCAGCTCCGAATAAGCAAGCCTGAAGGTAGCATCACCATCTGACTCCCTTTCTGTAGGTTGAAAGACGAATGATAATATAGTAGGGCAATGCTGTTGTTAAAGTTAGATGTTCAGGGATGGAGCATACTAGAAATGCCGAAGCGTGTGTCTTGGTAATCAAAGGAGGCATGTGATCGTGTTGATCCCGTGTTGAGGTTAGGGTTCCAGATTCATCAGGCTTCCCTCGATTCCCTTACGGTACGTTACGGTTGCAACTTGCGATGCGTCTCTGGGCCTCAATCGTTCATATTCATGCTTTTGTTCTGAATATACGATGCTGCCACTTCTCTCAAGTATATAAGTCCCAGCTGCATTTTTGTTTCGCTGTCTCGTGAATATTTTCGCTCCGTTCGTCGTACTCCAAGGCTACTGGCGTCTGTCATGCAGTGTACATCACTGCTCTACCATAACGCTATGATCTGGCCTGTCATTTCAAATGCGGGAGTCAGGCGATAAAATTTACCCTCGCCGTTTTTCTCGGATATATGCGCCCACCTCTTTGGACAAATTCCTTGGGACATGGGCAACTCTGGAGGTCATCCTCGTCCTAGAATACTATCAGGACCGGCCTTTACAGATCCAACTCAGCTGCGCGCCGATCTGGATCTAGTGATTTACCGACATCGCGAAGCGAGAAATGATGGTAGTTGTGGCGCATCTTCCATTCTACGAAGTGCCGCTTTCCCGTGGGTATCTCATACACTTTTTAGTGAAAAACCATGCTTATACAATGTCTTAGATGATTCTTGCATTGCTGAACCCCCCCGCGCTGCATCGCTTACAAGAGAGCATTGAGTCCGCTGGTCGGTCTGACGTGAGGTGCGCGCTTTAATACCCCATTTCAATCCCCCTGGAGACGCCGTCAAACAATAGTTTCTAAAGAAATGCTCAATAACAAATTTGGGATGTTGAGGTGTCATAGGCGTCTCGGACAGCCCAAAATCGGCTGTTCTTCCATGGGTGGAGATCATATCTTAAAGAAGCACGGACTTGATCTCTCGCGATTACACGTTAACCCCGGGAAAGTGTTTTTATGAGATAAGAGTGTGCCCTCTTCTGCAAACAGCCATCTATACTCATGAGTTCGACTACTATTGACGACAGAGACAGCTCTGTGTCCCGTATTGGCACCTGGATCGATGGGGGCACTTCACACGAGTACGATAGTACAGTGTCCAGCTCCAAGACAACCGGAGACCATCTTACAGTCACTTTCACTGGTGTGCCCACTCTGTACCTGCGATATATATATATATAAGACCAACACCGTCTTATAATTATAGGAACTCAAATCGCAGTTTATGGAACTTACGACTCTAGCTCTTCTGGAGTTATCACGTCGTACGCTATCGACGGTGGTAATGCGACACGAGTTACATCTTCGTCTGGTGACGGAGATATCTACCACGCAATGTTTTGGCAGTCGGATTCATTGGGGCTCGAGCAGCAGTGAGTTATGGGCACATCTCTGCTTTTCCAGGAAGGCTCAGGCTTTATACAGCGAACTAATTGTGACGATGGTGCACGTCAATACAGGCTACGGCGATCTTGAAGGGACTGTGTGGTTCGATTATTTCAATGTCTACAATGAAACGACTTCAGCATCAGCTTCCTCATTCGCCGGTTTCGCAACACCTTCATCGTCAACTTCTAGTCCTACGGCAAACTCCCCTGATGCTGCCGCTTCCCTTGCTTCCTCTGATTCCTCATCAGCCAACATTGGCGCCATTGTTGGAGGCATTGTCGGAGGTGTCTTTGTTTTTTTGGTCGTCGCCGTTGTATTTGTATGGTATCGGTCTAGGCAAAAGCGACGGGAGGTGCGTGCCCGCGCAATCGGCAATCCTCCGCCACCATTTCCGGGTAAGCTCACATCCGTTCTTTCTCGCATGACATCCGTCACTTAGTAATTTCGTAGGTTCTAACGGTCCAAGACCTCCGCTTCTTACTTCTGGTGCCGCAGAACCCTTTATACCGACGAGACAAATACCGGTCTTCCCTGTTGTCTCGTACAGGGATGGTGCTAGAGACAGCGTGGATACGTCGTCTTTCACAGAACCCATCTTTGCTGGTCCCACTTCTAGCGTGTCTTCCAAGTTGTCACACCACCAGACGGTTTTGTCATATGTACCGGCAGCGCCAGGGTCATCGACAGCGCCGGTGTCATCCTCGTCCGCTAGTCGGTTTGGCGGTGATAGCGTAGCGGAGATGAAGCAACGCCAAGGGGAGGCCGTGGCTGGATATTTCGAACCTATCCAGCATGTCGACAGTGGGGTTCGCACACGTCCGCAACCAGAAGATGATTTGCCCCCAGTCTACAGTGCTAATTAGCTGCTTCACTTACGCCTTTGCGTTACTCGTGAACTATTTTTGGCTTGGCCTTACATATCAGCGACACCTTCACGCCACCACCTTGTTGCTTTCTACTTTGTGTACTATTTCTTGGGTATATTATTGGCAAGTAGACGTTCTATGCCTTCTTGTACACTACAATTTGAGCCTTGCCGTCGTAAAAATGGATCATTTCACATGAGTTTCTATACTCAGTGAATCGGGTTAACTTTTGTTTCTACGTTTTCTAATATTACGATGTAACTGAATATGAATATCTGTCTTCATGGGTCGAGATCTTATTTTGACGGGTAAAGAAATGTCGAGGCGGATGATACGCGTGTGGTCAGTTCCGTACTTCGGGCAAAAGCTACATGCAGTTATACAAAATGCTGACAACAGTATCTATCTCACTGAATGGCTCGCCTTCGCCTTTGCAGACGATGAGGTGGAAAAATCACTTGTTCAGATGTTACTTAGTCAAATTCAAGAACTAAAGCCTAATATTACATCCATGCCAGTCATCCAGGGATGATCCTAAACGAGCCTAAAATCCCAGAGAGGATCATCGACTTCAAAGTCCTCGTCTTCACGTTCAACAAAATGCTTTGTCGTGAACTGAGCAGCTCGAAGGAAGAGTGTACCATCAAGTTTCTCAGCTCCCGGAAGCTCCGTCTGCGAAAAATCAGGGAGACCCGCAGGACGCGTACCATACAGAGCCGCAAAATATGCCAGGGCTCTCTGTGTCTTACACAGATGGTCATCCCGGTGGAATAAGGCTTGCTGAATTATCCCAAACCACGGATTGGGTGTGGACGACAACTTCCAGTCCTTCGTCACAGAAGACGAGTGAGAAACTACAGACTCGTCATCTGCCTCGAAGAATTTTGGTACATCGAAGCCAGGACGGCCGCGAGAAATCCACCAGGCGAAGGACACAGCCATATAGCCGCGGAGAAGCAGCGCCTGGGACGTGGTGGAAAGGAAGGTTACCAAAGATGGTAAAAATAAGGCCGACGTGACTAGGTGCATACTAAAAAGATGGTCAGCCGAAGATTTCTTCCTGCGACTGAGCACGTACAGAAAGAAGTCTGCATAGAACTTTTTTCCAGGTCTAGAGCCGCCTATTGCGTAGATGATCGTGTTCATCCACTGCAACTCCTCGATTTTCCGGTTTATTTCTTTGGGATCCGATAGATCTAACGTCCACTGATTCGTATACCGGAACAACGCCTCTCCGTTTGCTTGGACTGTCGTTTCTATCGCGTTTTCGTCGTTACTCGGAGGTATTCTGAGCGTATGATCTTTCACAACACGCGCTAGAACATCGAAAGCATGAGTTCCTTTCTTCCCACTAGGTTGATGAGGCGTTTCAAGGCTCGTAGCCTTTTCCGCAAGTGCATCTGACGCCGCAACGGAAGCCAGAGCAGAATAAGGCAGGAGGTTTTGAAGGATGTCATAGTGGACCGTCGCCTGAGCGAGACCTGGAGATATCATTGTCAGTACGTGCACGTACAACTAGTATGACTGGAGACATCCCTTCGACTACCATTCCCGGCAATCCGAATTCAAGGCCGTACCCAAGATGTATCATAGGATGAACCAAACCACCCAGTAGGCGGTTGAGCATGCCCGGTTGCTGGTTACCGTCCATCGCCTCGTCGGAGTTTACAGACTCGGAGAAGACGAACGCTTCCAACACAGAAGCAGTGCCTTTTTCGGCGATTTTTTCCTTGAAGAAGGACATGTAGGCGTCAAAATATCTAGAATGTCTGTCAGGCTCTGAAAACAGGATTGGAGTACGGTACGAACTTCTCGTCTCCCAAATGAGCGTTGAAATTTTCAGCTGTTATTGGGCCGGGAGATTTGATAGCGGGCTTTTGACAGGGGATATCTTCATGATATACGGCCTCGATTATTTCTTTACTGGCACCGAGAGCCCAGACAGCCAATACATGATGAGTGATATGACTGCCCTTATTGTTAAGCCCACTGAACCAGACGGTGACTATATGCACGGCTTACTTATGCAACCTCTTGTCGTTGAAGAAAATATGCCACTTGTCGTGATTATCACGAAGTACGCTCTGCAAAGCTAGAGTAGAGTCCGCATCAGGGCCCGGAAGAAAGGCCGGGGTCAGACTAGAGGCGGCGTTGGATGGCGCTGGAAAAAGCTCGATTGTGCCAGAAGACATGTCCAACGCAGAGACCTGGGAGATGTGACGAGTATGTACCAAGAAACCAGGAAAGCAGAGTATATTATATACCCAGAGCCAGGCCAAAGGCCTCCGTTACTTGTAAAAGGTCATGGGTGGTCTCGTAATTATTTGCATGGGAACGTGTGAGAAGAACATACACCTGCCGAGAGGGTTCGTCACTGTATATCCTATTATCCGACCATCTAGTAATATGGAATGTGAGGACAGTGGTAAGCAGCCGGTCCATAAATGGCTTCAAGCTTTCACGAGATGGACTTGGGAACGCAAATATGTAGTTAGCATGAAACACAAGACCTTGATCCATTCAGCCATCAGGACACGCATAAGCCGAAGGCAGTCACAAGATGCGCTCTTCGCCTCGTTGACGATGTTGTCGGGAGCTGATGGTGATCGTCAGAAAACATGTATAACAGCCCGACTATCCTCGGCATGATGCAGGATTTCCCAGACTAGAACTCCCGAAGGTGATAACCACCGTATGTATCGTTAGCGTTGCTAGTGGACTTGAGTAATCCATTATTTGTCGATTTTATCGATTCAACCTATGGCGGAATTTATATGTCAAATGCACAACGAAGGGAATGAAATAATGGCTAGGCTTGTAGTAGCCTACATGAATTTTGAACCATCCACCTGTTTAAAATTCTTCTCATTCAAAACAGTTGGCCGTCAACCACGCAGCTCGAAGGAAAAGGCTACATCCACTTGCTCTGCTCCAGAGATGTCTGTATATGAAAAGTTGAGTCGTCCACTCGGACGAGCGGGTGGTAGATGAGAAGGGTCTGAGTATTAGCTGGCGCACCGGCCATGGTATCTCGCATTTCATGCCTTCCGATATGTCGTTGGTAGTTACCGTCGATGATACATCCTTTGGAATTATCATTCATAGTTTGGCTCACTAGAGCTTGGAATTCTGCATCGGGGGTCTGTTCCCAATCTAGCCGCCAGAATAGGCTGTCGAGCGAGACGTAAGGGATGCCAAGGAGCTGGGATAGCATTTTCGCAAGCGTGCTCTGTTCAGTGAAAGTTCGATTGGTAAAGAATTGTGGAAGAGACGTCTGTTCTCGCCCTTCCTGTGCCTGTAAAAGATTCAGCTTCCGCGCCCTGTACTTTCAAGTTCATAATATGACTCGCCACAAAAATCCCACTATGTGGATCCTGTATCGTCCTTGGGAGTCGCCAACTAAAGGTCGTTCTATTCGTTCCATCTGTTAGTGACGATCTTCTTGCCAGAGGCTGAAAATCGCAGCTAAAGGTCATGATACATGACGACTCGGCTGATGCTTACCACTTTGCGGTATCGACGCCTTACCTCAAAATAAATCTATACGGCAAAAATGGTTATAAGGATTTCAAGGTACATACATTGTCGAGCTATGTCGAGGAACATGCGGAAGGAAAACTTCAGCAATACCTGAGAATAGATAGAATCCACGCACTGTTCCTTTCTAAGTGCATAAAGTAGTGGACTTTTTTTAAGTTGCCTCCCGGCCGCGGCCTTAATAAATAACGGATGACATAATTATGATCATACGAGACTGTTGCGGTGTCATCCAAATGACAGCCGGCTCGTGTGGCACTTTACACCTAACCACGACGGCGATTCTCTACGGACTGTAGGTGCATATCATTTACAACCTGCTACGCTGGTGACGTCCCGAAAGCTCAGCAATGTTCAAAACTGCAGCAACGAAGTTTGCGCACAATTCGACTTTACCTTCCTTAGCTGGCCATAGCGATATACGTCCTCTTCAGGACCTTATCACAGCGGAGAAATCAGTATTGATATCGTATGTACTCTACTTGCCTAGGTGTTAGCTTATCGCCCAATAAATTCAGGCTCCAGAGACTCAGCATCGACTTGACCAAGGCTGCGGAAGCATTGCGAGCATGGGGTATAGGGGAAGGAGAGGATCTTGGCGTGAGTTTGGCTTCCTATATATTTAATATATTCGTCTAAATATTGCTAGGATACACTGGGTGCATCAACATCAATTATAGCCCATTTCACTCATGCTCTAACGTCGTATGCCACGCATGAGCATGCCGTCCGTGATCATATGAAGTCCATACGGGCTCGAGAAGAGGCTCTTGACGACCTCAGGAGGAGGAGAAAGGTCGTCGTCAGCAAGGCCGAGGCTGCGGAGCGGAAGCTTAGCAAAATGAGTCCCGAACACAAGAACCTTGCGATGCAGACGGACCTCCTCAACCAGCTCCGGGATCAAATTCGGTCCATGGACTTGGATATCATGACGGAGGAGGCGTCGTTGGGAGACTTCAAGCGGTCTACGACACGGTCAATGATGGGCTTGAAATTTGGAGGTTTGCTCGAGTTGAGCGAAAAGGGAGTGGTACGTTGTTTTTACTCCGTCCTGATTGATGTCTTTCGGGTCCATATAATGATAGCTTTTGCTATAACATTTACTTTTTGTTTCCACTTCTGTTTAGTCCCCTTTACGGATCGCGTGCGCCTGCAGACTGGGATTCTGGGGCAGTCCAGCATTTGCGATGCCTTTTGATTCAAATTTCATTTTGTCTGTTCAACTGTTCATTATGATTTATGTCCTGATCCACTCTGCAGATTGTAGGAGACTATGGTAAACTGATTGTCTCGGAGATTCCAGAGGACGTCACGCAGCCTGGGATGCCTAGGTTGATGTACACCGGACATCCCAAGGTGGAAATGCTTATTTCAGAAACGTACAAGGCCGTTAATCAAGTTGGTTTTTCGACGGTCGCATCTGAGGTTCGAGAGCAGCGACCTTCCATACTTTCCTTCCCCAGTTCGCCGATCCAACCAGCTAGATTGGAGGCAGCTTCATCGAGTCCGAACTTTTTGTCTACATCGCAGGGTATGAGCGGAGGACATTTCCTCGATGCGTCGGACGTGTCAGGCCAAACCGACGGTCCTCCAATACCTGTGTTCAGGAAGGACACCCTCTCCTATCCTCCTCTCGAGGCTATTCGCAATGAGGAAAGAGTCGGTTCCTGGAGGGGAGAAACAGAAAGGCATGTGTCTTCTGGTTCGGTATCACCTGTCAAGACACCTTTTTCCATTGAAACTCCTTTGCTCAAAGGTCACGAGCCTGAACAATCCTTCTCATCATCTATTGCTGAGGCGTTGAAATCCCCCGGTTTCGATGAACCTGCGCCCTCTTATGAGGTATCTCATTCGCATTTGTATGCTCCACCCCCTGGTCCACCCCCTGGCGCGGCTGTGATCGGCTCTGAGCCAGGCTCGCGCCGGGTATCGAGAGCCTTATCCGATGAAGCCGAACTTGCTTATACGGCGGTCGAGGAAGACGCTGCGCATGAGCACAGAGATGACAAGCATGTTCGATTTGGGCATGTCGGTGATGTCGACGAGGAAGTGGAGAGGCACCAAGCCCAGGTGGAGTCGGAGCCTAAGAAGGACTCTCCTTCTGGCCGCTCCCCTCGTCGCATTCCTGTGCCTTCAGTGTCAACAGAGGATGAGGAACGAGAGTTGAATGCAGCTGCTGCTAGGGAAGTCAGTAGAGAATTGGATGCACTAACGTTCAATCCACCTCTACCACCACCTTCTCCACAAAAAGACTCAGAAGAATTGCTAGAGCGTGGTCGTCCGCTATTCCCTGCAGCTCCTTCGCTTGGTTATGGGCCGCCTCCAAATCGCGACCCGTCACCTCTTGCTCCTCCTTCAGCACCCTTCGCGCATCGTTCGATCTCCAATATTGAGATTACCGTGCCTACCCCAGCGCAGTCGTATGCACAGGCACATCGTGCATCGAGCTCGTTTGGGTCGCGCAACGAAGCCATGAGCAGCCCATTAATCGAAAGCAGCCCATTAATCGAAAGCCGCCCATTGCCGGCCACGATTCATCTCCCAGGCGGTCAATCTTCTCCTGGTCCCTCTCTCAACTTTCCCTACCGCGCCAATGCCTCCGAGTTGCCTCCTCCTCGACCAGCATTTGCAGGGCGTGTTAGATCCTCCTCGTCGAGTTCCTCATCCGCACAGGTCCCATCTGGTGCGCGGACCATATCCGCAGCTGCCTTCCGGCGACCACCACCTAGGATGACAAGCAATGGAGGCTCAGCCGATATTAGCAGTAGCCCCGCTGCAAGCCTTGGCGCGGGAGCGTCGCCTCCTCTACCTCCCGTTCCTGGACCTGCAGATACGAGTCCGTTGTCGTTCAACAAGAAACGGTCGGTGTCGGTCGCTGGTTCACCCTTGCCGCCCAAGGGAAACGCGTCAATCCTTCCGCCAGCCCCGGGAGGTGGGAGAAATAGCTTTGCGGAGAAGGAACGGTTGGATTCCCCGGTATCGGATGAGTATGATTATCTCGATGCGTATGTGGACGAGCCTGAGAGGAATTCGCAGCCCGCCGACGGAAGCCCAATGCAGCAAGACTTTGGGTCTCTAGGGAACGTTAAGGTCGTAAATGACGGGTCGCCAATCAAGGGAGGCTATGGAGAGGGCAAGTTTGCTACGGATCTGGAGGGGGGATTGCGGTAGAATGGCCAGAGCGTGTGTTCGATTTCTTGTTCTTTTTTTTCAGGTTTAGCTCACTAATTTTCTTCGGGAGCACTTCTCAAGTGATCTATCGCCATTTTATCATGGATTTCTATTTTTTCCCCGTCATAATGATACGGCCATGCATAAATCACCTTCTGTAACTGCTATACTACTGTACGCTACTGTACTGAATCTTTGACTATTTAGTTGAACCCTCGAGTTCCCCGTCCCATCTTTCCAGGTACACGCGTATACTCACGTCAATGCGTCAAGGACGTTCTATTTAGGTGTTTACGTTTCTAAATATGCTTTGGCTTCATGCTTTTTGTTTTTGTTCTCCGAACAATAAGGTAAGTGGTTACGTGCCTTGGGTGGAAAATAACTCCGTGGTTGACAATAAGATGGCCTGTCTGCTTTATTTCGGGTCCGCCTTCTTTTTGTGATGCACAATGGCTAGATGTATAAGTACTGATGTTGATGAATGTCGGTCTTAACGATCCCCACTAACGATGCTTGCTACGACGAAAATTGTATTCCCTCCCCCACCACCGACGACGAACAGCCTATCGTCCCTCGAGCGATCTCGGCTCCTCCGCAAGACGAAGAAACTCGAGCGCGTATTAGGTTCCGCGCCTCATTTCATCGATGATCCTTTGGGTAAGTCTCGAGTTTTATCATACTAAATCAACCAAAAAACCTGATATTTGATTCGAACAGTCCTCGATCTTCCATTCACCACGGATTTTGAGTCAATCTCCTCGAGACCGTCAACGTCGTCACGAAGCAGCGTGGACTCTTCGCGTTCGTTGTATCGGGTGACGTCCATTGACAGGCCGCGGTCGCGGTCCATGCCATCTCGGCGGTTGAGCGTCGAGGAACCATGGCCAAGTTCGAAGCCACCGCTTATGAAGCTGTCAAAGTCCCCAGGGTTTCTGCCCAGCATACCAGCGTCACCTCTCGCTGCAGACTCGTTCTCCCCAGCAGCTATGACCCCTCCAGACTCTCCGACGACCCCAGAGTTCATGATTCCGACTAACAACAGCCTGCGTCGTCAGAAAATGGACCGGTTGCGGAGGAAACTCGGTGACGGTGTCCCCGTGGACCTTGTTTTTCCCAAGCAAAGGGAGAGTGTCGTGGTTCAGGCCCAGGTGCACAAGTTCACCCCGGTGATGCTTTCACCTCCGCCTGTGTCTTCCAAACCCCTTCCGTCGCGGGACTCTATATCTTATCCTTCTCCTCATCGTGCGGTGCGTAAGGTGAAGCGTAAGCCCGTACCGCCTTTCGATCCTTCCGAACTAGAAGCTCTCACTCCGTCGCCCCCCGTCGAGACCCGACGAAGGACTTTGAGTTTGAGCTCGAGTTCCTCGGAGTGTAACTCACCTGCATCCGAGTATTCGGAAAAGAGCTTCCTGTGGGATATACCTGAAGAGTCAGCAGGACATCCGCGATGCTTCTGGACTGGCGCAAAACGGGGTCGCAAGGAGGACTTGGAGTGGCTGGAAGTCACGTACTCCAAAGAATTGGGGTTGACCGTATCTTCGCCCCCCTGATTCACGCTAGGATCAGACAATCTTCGTTTCTATTCGCCGTTAGTATGCACTTGTTTTTGCTGCTCGCTTGTCTGCTTTAATCTACGCGTCTAATTTTTTGATAACTACTTAGTAGTACATCTCGATGATGTATTCTTCTGCTGCTGATCGACGCCATGCTTTATCTTACTACTCATTACAATAGCCTCATACTCGTAGTTTAATGGTTACATTGTACGAGTACAAGACTATGACTACTTAGTGGACCATGAATACTGAAGCTAGAGGTCTGGATCGCCATCAAGCTCGCAACGAATTACTAATGAATCGACGCCTCTTTAGGACTTACCTTCTCACCACCGCCCGCCAGTGGCCATAGAGTTCAATCAGCATCAGTATGATGTATCTCCAGCCAATCATGAGATTTACTTGGAAGATCCATATGACTAGGTCGGCCTCTTTGGTGGATTGTTACCGCTCACGCGGCCGTGGGTTTGGTTCCCTTGGTTTTCCCATGTTGAACTAATGAATCCCTCACCCCGGATAGATGAAGCCCACACTTATTATTCGCATGAGTATTTCCGACGTTTCGCTGATTAATTACTGATAAACGCATCCTGATTCGTTCAGGGAAATACGGTAATCTATGCGCTTCAATTTGGGCTGTCAGGGATTAAATGGAAGTTGGTACACCTCTTCATCATCGTGTACGTACCAAGATCAGCTGTGTGCTCTGAGCGGATGTTCTTTACGCCTTACTACAAGCATAAAAGCCACGCTCTGTCACTCGACTTAGGACCAACTTGATAGAATGTCTACCACCGCATTCGAATGGTTCCCACCACCCACCATCCATCTTTCCAAATTCACTCCGAACACCATCCCGGGCGTCGACGCTGAATCAACTCTTTCTCTACAGAACGTTCTCCGAGATAACCATGTGAAGTGGCACGTCTTTTTTAATCGTCTACTAAGGTTTCATAAGTAAGTGAGTCTCGTGGAGGACGCTGCTGCTTCGTTTCCGAAGCTTACAGCAGACCATGGCAGCCATATTACCCACCATGTTCTTGCAATTTTTGCCCTTGGGGCGAACAAGAAAACCATTGAAGCCGTCTATCAAGAGTATATTCCCATGCAAAGTCCCGCCATCAAGTCTCCGAATAACATATCCTCGGAGAATTTTATTACTCACTTGGGAGATGATCAGTGTGTATTATAATTCATCAAATGCTACCGATGCTGAAGAGGGCTCTAGATATTACGAGGCGTACAAGACCTTTTTCCGAGAGAACATCAGAGAAAAAGGAATCGCGACGGTGCTAGAGGAGTTCGTCTTCTCACCATCTGCTAATGTCAACTCTGCTGGGGACAAGCAGCCGGCTATGCTTAAACGATTGCTCAGTGGTTTGGTGCATCCCATCATTCACACTGGGTATGGTCTTGAATTCGGTTTGCCGGGTATGATCGTCGAAGGTAATTACAACATTCTTCGCCTCGGCGTTGTATACTAATGATACGGTCGGTTGTACTAGGCCTCGCGCAGGCGGCAGTTCATCATGATCAACTCGAACTGCTCTTCCCTCCTTCCTTCTTCGAACCAGTCGATACCCTCACAGGGAAGCTTTCCGCCAATCTCACGTTGGACTCGGACCCGAGTGGCAACACAGAAATCCATGCTTTCGATATCTTAGCACGGGTTCTAAAGGATGACACGCTGAAATTTCCGGATACTAGCGATCCCGAATTTTTCGCATATACGCTTCGAGACAACGGAGAGACCCTGCTTGGATATGCGAACCAATGGACGCTCGATCCCAAGGATGTGAATCGTAAGATCGAAGAATTGGAGTGGATGAACACCATCCTATACGCCGTTGCTGGTTCTCACCCTGGAAAGAAGTTTTATGCTGATTTCTTCTAGTGCGTAGGGCTTTTGATTCTCACACAAACGAATGTGACGACGCATTAATGGTTGATATAGCATGCATCTCGTCACCTCGTCGTTGTTTTTATCCCCTTTCGCTGCATATCTCAGTCCTCCTTCACAAGCGCTCCTTCTCCGTAGTTACATGGCCGTTTCCCTCGCTTGGTGGGTAGCTCGAGGCCGGCCCGGATTCGACATACCGAACTTCTTCGAGGCAGCGATCCAGGATTCGGAGCCTGCCGCCAGCTCATCAACCCCAACCTGGAACTTGCCGTCTGCTCCCAATCCATGGTTCGCTATCATTCAGCAAGCAATTGTCCACCCGGATGATCATTTATGTAAAATCCAGAGAGCGTTTGTGCACTATGCGACACTTTATGGGGCACGTCCGCGCGATGAGCTCGACTTTTCGCAGACGGAACTCGAGGGAGCGGAGAGGCTGGATGGGACACTCTTTCTGCGCGCGGCGCAATTGACGGCAAAACATTTCGAGTATGAAGGGAAAGGGGAGAAGTATCCGGCTGCGCAAACTTTGTGGGACTTTAATTAGTTAGACAATGTGGAGGATGCATTTTGTATGAGGACCTAAAATCAGTAGGAATGAATTTACTTTAACAACGACGAAGGCCGTTCATGGAACTACATTGATTCGCATACTGAAAGTTGCACTCTGCTCTCCTGGCTCTCGTGATTGAGAAGAACGATGCTTGCATGGAGACCTACACATTTACTATTGAAAAATGTATCAAAAGAACCTGCAAGTATACCAGAGGGTCCGCTTGTACCGTACTAAATAGCAAGGGCACCTTCCGAGATCATATTGGCCAGCCTTTACGGCAATGACTCACGCAACGTTCCACAAGACCTGGAAAAGATGAGATACCAGCCCGCCGGCGGGCCAACGACAACGTCCCAGTGTACCCCAACATTGTCAAATTTCCGGCGTAAAATGCAAAAAAAATCCGGGATTGACATCATCATAGCACCTTTTGGTCCAAAATGACCAAAAATCGAAAAATCCGGAATCGAGGAGCCTCCTAAAAAGGTAACGGCCGATCGATCATTTCATCTTCACTGCTCCGTCCCTCACAAGTACCCTTACCCTTTACTTGCAAGGGTATTAATCTTGACTTGAAATTGTTTATCACACAGACTTGCTTCCAGTTGCAGCTTAGGGAAGACCCAGTGGCCACCGACTGCCAAGTATCGCATTTATGCCTCATTTTAACTATGAAGCAGATCGCTATGACATCTGCACAATCCTCAGCTGTATATGGAGAACTTCCAAGCACAAGAACAAATAAAACGGACGAAGGTGCTGAAGATCACATCCTATCTGAGGGCGACGTCATCTCTGTCAAGCGTATTCTGAACAACTACCTCCCTGTCGAGATCGTTGACGATATACTTGATTTTGCTCAGTACTGACTATGTACCCACAAAAGTCGCAGTGTAAAGAAGCGCGTTGCAGCTGATTACCAGGTCGAAGAGACATTTCCAAAGCCCTGAAGATGCCTATAGATCTGTACCGGGGGGACTTGGAGCTGCCAGAAGACGTGAGTAGTGCGGTAGGAGCTGCTAAAGTTCGATCCCGCGAGGAGAGAAGCAGATGACACGTCGGAGTAAATGTCACTGCCCAGGGATTTTACAAGGAGCATACGTTTTTCTGGCCATGTACAGATGAATGGATGAAGCAACGATCAATGAAAGGTCTAGTTGGCTTCTCACATGAGTTTGTTAGGCTACTTGAGCCTGGAGATAGGGTAGCGCTAATGGCCGGTGCCTTAGTGAGTCTCTCTGATATCGCAAGTCCCCCCTTCTGACTTAACCCAGTTTCCTGCATGGATTAATCAAGTCAAAAGTGCCTCGATAGATGTATTCTATGTTAGATGACGATTTCGGAACCCATTACCTCGAGCACGTGCTTATACCCGTCGACGATTGCAATATGTTATTTGTGATTGTAGTAGTCAAAATGATCTATGTTTGTCCAAATACACGAAATTTTACCATTACTATCCATCCATTATTCTCACACTAGAGGTAGTTTCGAGCTGTCGCAGGTCATCCAGTTGTAGTAAAGGAGTCTGCGAAAGAGTACATCGACCTTATTCATGACGATTGCGAGTTGTTACTCAAAAGTGATTCCTCTATATGAATCGTCGCAATGTCCACGCGCGCCCTCCCGCTGGCGAGAAATATCACGTCAAGTACGAACCAAACCAATAAATCACGGATGCACCGAATACCAAGGCTTCCTCTAGTTCACATCTCACCTCATCTATGCTACCGAAGACGATATATAGAATCAGACCGAACGGTTGCTTTGTCTGCCAAGTGAAAGAGCTCTAGCGCTAGTAAGGATCCAGGATACCTGGGGAAGCAGTGTCGCCCTGAAGAAAGCCCAAGCTGCAAAGCAAGGAAGACGTGAGTCCAATACACCATGAGCCATTCAAGCTGCATACAGTGCTTTCAGCAGATGTCGCCTTGCTATGACAGCTATAGCGATGCAACGCGGCGCCTTCCTGTAGAGATCACACATTGGCAACAGCGGGGTGCACGCAAGATTTCAAAGAATTTGCGTTACAAATTATCAACAACCCTCGAAGGTTTGCAACCATGAAGTCGTACAGTGACAAAGTTGGACTTACGCCTTCGCTTCCACAATGAAAACCCACCTGCCAGGAGGCAAGAAACTTAAAAGAATCTATTTTATGTATGCCACAGAAATTTATTACATATGAATGGGCTTGCCAAAAGCAGCCATAGCAGCCTCCTTGAAGGCTTCGCTGAGCGTGGGCTGGATACGACGTCAATAAGGGATTAAAAGGTTCAAAACCACAAAACGTACATGAGCATGCGTCGTGCGCGCGATATCCTCAGCACTAGCACCGTACTCAATAGCAAGGACACCTTCCGAGATCATTTCACCAGCATTAGGACCTACACATCAGATTTAAGCCGCGCATGATACATAGAATCAGAAATAAAAGAATACCAATGATATGCACACCGAGGATCCTATCAGTCTCCTTCTCAGTGATGATCTTGACAAAACCATCCGTGTCAAGGTTGGTCTTGGCACGCGAGTTGGCGGTGAAGCTGAATTTACCGATGCTGTACTGCACACCAGCGGCTTTGAGTTCCTGCTCTGTCTTTCCAACCCACGCTACTTCGGGATGAGTATACACAACCGAAGGGATAGCGTTGTAGTTGACATGGCCGTGTCCGGTCTTCATGAACTCGACAGCAGCGATACCCTCTTCCTCGGCTTTGTGGGCAAGCATGGGCCCAAAGGTAACATCACCAATGCACTTGATGTTAGGTATCGAAGTATTGAACTGATCGTCGATGATGATGCGGCCTTTGGGATCCAACTCTACACCGATGGCTTCGAGATTCAAACCCTCGACATACGGTCGGCGTCCAACTGCAACAAGAACGACGTCCGCTTCAAAGGATTCCTCCTTTCCACCCTTGGCAGCCTCCGTCTTGATGATAACTTTCCCGTTTTCCTTATCCGCAGACAAAACCTTGGTGTTGGTCTTGAACTTCACGCCCTGTTTAGTCAATAAGCGTTGGAATTGTTTACTGATGACAATCAGCAACAGGAAACCCAAGGATCAGACAGACTTACGCGACTTCCTCGTCAATACCGGCACCACCGATTGCACCCAAGTACTCGACCACAGTGACCTCGGCTCCGAGACGACTCCAGACGCTGCCCAACTCAAGACCGATGACCCCACCACCAATGACGACCATCTTTTCAGGAACCTCTGGCAGTGAAAGAGCTCCAGTTGAGCTAACAATCTGCTCCTCGTCAATCTGGATACCACCGCCAGGGAAAGGGGCGACTTCAGAGCCGGTAGCAATAATAACGCTCTTTGTCTCGAGAGAGTTTTCGGATCCATCGTTCAGCTTGACCGCAATCTGTGTAGGAGAAACGAACGAAGCAGCACCTTTAAAGTAGTCGACCTTGTTTTGCTTGAACAGGAACTCGATCCCATTTGTAAGACCGGTGACGGATTGTTCCTTGGCCTTGAGCATCTGGGGAAGGTTCAGGCTAACACCGCTAACTGAAAATATCATCAATGTCACGCTATTCGGCGCCCACAGAAGACATACCGTCAATACCCCTCCGTTGCAGGTCATGCTGCGTCTGGTGGTAAATGTGGGAGTTGTTCAGCATGGATTTTGATGGTATACAGCCGACATTCAAACAAGTTCCACCGGGAGGACCGCGTTTGTCAATACAGGCGGTCTGTAAACTGCATTAGTAAAGCCGATATTTTTTTGGAAAGATGTGGAGAACACCTTCAGACCCAGTTGACCAGCCTTTATAGCAGCGACATAACCTCCAGGACCTGGAAAAGATGAGCTCGAAGATCATCGTTGTCTGCAGCACCCTACTCACCAGCGCCAATGACGACAACGTCATAAGGATCGGTCGGGGTCGCCAGGCCTCGCTGACTCGTCCATCGACCGGCCTGCTGTCGAAGACGACGCGCAGCGGTCTATCGTAGAGCATTAGACAGCAGAGAAATGTATCCTGCGCACGCACCCGCTGCACTGTTCGTGAAAGCATGAGAGTTGAGAATGAAATTACAACCCGACGTCGACCGCGATGACGAAAGTTGTGACATGTCACGCATCACAGAACGCCCCAAAGAGATTCCGATTTCGGATCGAATGTCCGATGAAGGCCACGTTCGCCGACATGTATTCGACGTTGACCAACACCAGTATCATCGACAACTACCTGTTTCCTCCCCGTAAAGGCTCCTTTCCTTGTGAGTGCATTATTATTGACTCTAAATCGTATTATACAGACTTGCATCCAGCTGCAGCTTAACAAAGGCTTATTTCCAAGTATCGAATCTGTCTCATTCACCTGAAGGCACATGGGATCCGAACAATCTTCAACTGTGTACCCACGCTACACTGTCATATCTGGATTGAGTTCAAGTACGAGGACGAACGAAGCGAATGAGCATGAAGATCACATCCCATCTGACGACGAAGTCATCTCTGTTAAACGTACTCTGAACAACTACCTCCCTGTCGAGATTATCGATGATATACTCGACTTTGCTCAGTACTGGTCGTGTATCCGCGAAAGGCGCCGCATACAGGTGCGCGCTGCAGCTGTTCCGACCGGAGAGACATTTCCAAAGGCCGACTGGTGTTATATCGTCTCCCCTCCTGTCCCCCAAGACGCCAAAGTGCGTTCGGTGAAGTTTGTCATTGAGAGCTGTGACCAGGGTTATGGAGGAGAACCAGAGCACCGGGGTAAGTTTGATGCTTTTCGTATCTTCCTCGTACCTCATTGCCCTTCACCAGGGACCTACGAGGGGTCATGGACCTGGTTTGAGGCCGCAATAATATGCGGTGAACCGTGGTGGCTTAGCGAGGTCCTGAGGATGCCTGTAGATCTGTACCGGGAGGGCTTAGAGTTCCCGGAGGATGTGCGCAGTGCAGCACGAGCCGCTGAAGTACGATCTCGCGAGGAGGAGGGAAGCAGATGGCACGTCGGAGTAAATGTTACTGCCCAAGGGTTTTACAAGGAACACACGATTATCTGGCCACGTACAAATGAAAAGACTAAGCAACGAACTATGAGAGGTCTAGTGGGTCTCTCACACGAGTTCGTGAGGCTACTTGAGCCAGGAGATAGGGTCGCGTTGATGGCCATGGCGATGGTGAGTGCTTCCCCACCCACCCACGTCACAATTCCCCTTCCTAACTCAGCCCAGTTTCCTGCATGGATTAATAAAGTCAAAGGTGCCTCGATAGATGTATTCTATACTCTATGACAACTTCGGAACCCCCGTTAACCCGAGCAGGTGCTTATCAGCAGTCCCTGAAGAGGCGGTCAAATTGTTCGATCGACGACATATGGCGTCGAGATAAAAATACCTCCCTTCATTATGGGTTCCATGCTGTCTCGGTCTCGTATAGACAACAGTTCTTGGATGGCGCGGAACTTGCTGAGTGTTGTGGTACCTGGCGGATTTGTCGATTTCTGCTGCGATCCCCGGCACCAACCGAATCGATGAAAACTTCTACTCACGCGACCTTTCTTCCCGCGAGTGCTGTATGTCAGGCTGTTGAAATTCTTGTTCAGTGATTCGCTCTCGTTTTTTTGATTTAGAGCTGTTGAATCTAATAAAAGTAGAAGTATATTCCGACGTCGGAGAACTCCACAGGACGACACATGAACCTCATCTCTTACCACCGGTCTCCTGGATCAAAATAGACTCCATGCGTCTTAGACGGGCTAGGGTCGACTACTGTACTGTACGACATCTCTGTATGAATGCAGCACGGAATGCTCCTAATTCGTCTTTCCGTGTACTTGTGCCGCTATCACCTGAAGTATACAAGTCACTTGGCGGTATCATTATTCCAGAGTTACACCGGGCGAAGTTGGTCGTCATCAAATCTCTGCGCCACCCCCGTTTTCACCGCATTCCTTGGAGCTTCTTGGTATCTGTGGCCGTGCTAAGGATCTTGACAGCGCTAGCTTCTAGGAGTTCGTACAGTATACATTCCACGAACACCACTCGAGCCGTCCAAATGCGGATCTTCGTACCCATAGACTCGATCAGACCCTACTTTTTCTCGCCTTCGGTCTGACGTCTTCACATAGGAGAGTTCTTGTGGTCCATCTGTATTCCCCAGATGAATGAGAAACCAGAATACGAGCTAGGCGCTGAGCTCCGGCATACCTTGTGGATCTCTGTTCGCAGCGGCCTGCGTTGTTAAGCCATCAATGTCACCATCAACATGACAAGTCGATTGATCCAAATACTTAATTCCACACGGGGTCCGACTACTCCAAGAGCCGCGTAGTGATAGCATTGATCTTGAAAAGGTTCCCTTTTGGCGTCCAAGCTCAGTATAAGTTCCGATGCACGGTCTGTGTTCGCGTTTCAAAGTTCTCAATACTATTATTATAGGCCCAGGTTCAATGTGTGCACATTCCGAGTAGACTCTAGCCCTTAGGTTTGGCACATGGCGTTAAGATGGATCATAAGGATTGATTCCGAGTCCTCTACGACGCAGTCGAACGCAGTTCCATAGAGGCATTCCATGTCCCGCCGGAAACCCCGCATTTCCGGCGCGTACGCAAAACAGAAACAGAGTAAAGAATTGGGGATCCAGGTAAATTATACGGTCGGTTGGTCGAATTAGGAAGGAGGCTCTTATCAGTACGTGACCATATGGGACGTTTCCATGAACTTGTATGATGAGCATAGGTTCTTATCATACATGTGGACTCTGATCCAGGCAACATGACGTCCGGTGTATAAACGCTGGTTCTATTTGATCCGCCCACTTCTGCATCCCTCGCTTCTACCACCATGGAACATAAGGAAAAGTTGGATACTATTTCCAGCAGCAGCGACGTGCAGCCAGTCGACCATCCTGCCTTCTACGATCCTTCGAAGGAGAGTATATGGACACGTCTTGGTCTCAGTTTCGAGAGTTTCAAGCGTGCACCAGGTGTTACCGGGTGCGTTGTTCTTTTTCTCGTCGTTTTAGACCAGAAACTGACTTGGAATTCCAGACAACAAGCGGTAGCTGGAGATCATGTCGACGTCGAGCACCTAAAGGCAGATGCCCCTATGCTTCAGCCCAAGATGAAGAGGCGTCATTTGAACATGATCGCTGTAGGTGGAAGTATCGGTACAGGTCTCTTCGTCGGTTCTGGTTCCGCTCTTCACACTGGTGGTCCTGCTGGTGTCTTGATCGCATGGATTCTCATCGGTATAATGTTGATCAATGTCACTCAGGTGGGCGTTTTTTTCTCTCGGTCGGACTAATCTATTCTCACGTTCCTACGTACACAGGCTCTTGGCGAAATGTCCATCTTGTACCCCGTGTCTGGTGGTTTCTATACGCTTGCGGACCGGTTTCTCGACCCCGCATTCGCTTTCGCGATGGGTTGGAACTACGTTTTCCAATGGTTCGCCACTCTGCCTCTGGAAATTACTGTCGCTGGTACAACGGTGCAGTACTGGACAGATGCCGTCCCTATTGCCGCCTGGATCACCATTTTCTGGGTAGTCATCAGTATGTTACTTGGAAATCCTCCCTTTCAATGAATGCTGAGGATGTAACAGTGATCGCTAGCATATTTGGTACTCTCGGTTTCGCAGAAGAAGAATTCTGGTCTTCATGTTTGAAGTTACTGGTAGTTGTTATGTTCATCTTCATTGGCATGTGCGTCTTCCACGGTTCATGGGCTTGAAACTTGGGTGACTGAGTCTCTAAAAGTATCTGCCTTGCCGGCGGGGGACCAAAGAGTGGAGAGTTTGGTGAATACGTCGGTGGTAAAAACTGGCATGATCCGGGCGCGTTTGCCAATGGCTTTAAAGGCGTTTGCGCAGTATTTGTTACTGGTAAGCGTTTCCATCACCAAATCTTGTACGTATTCTTACTGTTATCCGCAGCTGCCTTTTCGTTCGGTATGTCTTTGGCGGTGCATCACCACGGAGATTACTGACACATCATCAGCTGGTACTGAATTGGTCGGTCTCGCTGCTTCAGAAACTCCCAACCCTCGTGAAACTATGCCCGGTAAGCCATCTGGTTCCCTGGCACGGCCGGAAACTTACTTCTTTTGCTCAGGTGCCGTTAAGGGAACTTTCTGGCGTATTGTATGGCTTCCGCTCTGTAGTTGTCAAGGCACGATCTGATTTGTTTACCTTACAGACTATTATCTACATCACCTCCCTGACGATCATCGGTTTGATGCTTCCTTACACTGAGGACCGTCTTATTGGAGGTAGCGGCGCCTCTGCATCACCTTTCGTTATTGCCCTGGACTTGGCTAACATCAACGGATTGAATCGTATGTATCGTACTCCGCAGCGCTCGCGTAAAATTAACCTTTGCATCAGACCTTGTCAACGCCACCATCTGTGTTTCCGTCCTTTCTATTGGTCTCTCCTGTGTGTACGGTGGCTCTCGAACCTTGACCGCTTTGGCAGAGCAAGGCTATGCTCCTAACATCTTCAAATATAGTACGTCTTCGTCTTGGATCTGAATATCCCCATCCCACACGATGTTTTAGTTGACAAGTCCAGTCGGCCCCTTGCATCCGTCATCTGCCTGCTCCTCTTTGCCCCCATCGCATACGTCAATGTAGTTGCTGCCGGCGACACCGTCTGTGGGTTCCATTTCTCTGTATCCCCATCATGATGATAACGCTGACAACGGGTAGTCACTTGGCTTTTGGCTATATCGGGTCTTTCGACTCTCTTTACATGGTTATCAATCTGTCTGTGCCAGTATGTTGTAACCTTGAACTCGTCCGACAGAAATCACTCATGTTTGGTGTTCAGCATCCGCTTCCGCGCTGCGTGGAAAGTCCAGGGACATTCCCTTGAGGAGCTTCCCTACCAGGCCATGGGTGGTGTTTATGGATCATGGTTCGGAGTCGTCCTTATCGTCCTTATTCTTATTGCCCAATTCTACGTCGTAAGTGGCTCCCCTTAGGAATATCTAACCATTCTCCTTACTCTGCATAGGCTATTTTCCCAGTTGGCGAATCAGTTAGTGGGACCGCTGCAGCAGAAGCCTTCTTTGGTCAGTATTTTTTGCCAGTGACGGTCGACGTTTTTCTGACGTTTCCTTTGCAGAGGCATATCTCGCCGCACCTGTGATGATTCTCTTTTACGTTATCGGCTTTGTATGGAAACGGAAACTGCCCAAGCGAGCCTCGGAGATCGATCTCGACGTAGGTTGTCCGTTTCATCTGTCCTTCTACATGTATAACCCGGTTCCTCTCTAGTCTGGACGAAAATCTTGGCTCACAGTGGAAGAGATGAGGGAATACCGCGCAGAGCGTGCAAAAGCTCCTCTACACGTCAAAATCTACCGCACATTGTTCTCGAATTGATGCATTGGTATTTTTATACGCATAACGAATAATTTTGATCAATGATATACTAAGGCTACTGATAATACAGCGCTCTAAAAACGCAATGATATAAAGCGATGAGAATTGAAAAGTTAGAAATCGTGTGATGAAAGACGTCACGGTCAGTACGAATGCCATAAGTAAAGAGATATGGTATATTATGCAGCTCATGATCATATCAGATAATATATACCTACAACGAAAAAGAAAACAAGGACCTCATGTTAGATTGCGTTGACTATTGACGGAAGTATTCTTGCGGGGGGCGTTTCTTGGCTGTCGTGGTTGATTGAGCGCAGAACTCAGTCCATCACTGCTCGAACGAACACCATCACTTCCACTCCCGACGTCGCTCCTACTTCTGGCGTCTGAAGCAGGGGGACTCTGGTCTGCCCCATCAGCGTATCGTGGCGGTAGCTCCACCACTTGCGTGCCATCCTCGTGATACACAGTAACGGGTGCCCTCCCGCCATCGTGGTGTACCACATACACTTGTCCTGACTGCCGTGTTGGCGGAGGGGATGCATTAGACGAAGTCACCCCAAAATCGGTGGTGCTCGGCGATGTGTGCAGTTCCTGGTTCTGGACCTCTCCTCCCATCGAGAAAGGTTCGATCTGATACCCGTCATTTTGCAGTGGCGAGTGGTGAACAGGTGACGAGGATGCAGGACGGTATGTCGTATGTCCGAGGTTATCGAGACTGGACGAAGACGCGGCCCGATAGTCTTTGCGTGATCGACGTTGGAGGAAGAAGAATGTGGCGAGTGCACCTGCGAGTAAACCGGCGACTAGACCGCCTATGCCGACGCCTACAGCTCCTCCGGTAGACAGACCGTTTGATGAACTAGGTAGGAGAGACGTTAAGTGAAACTTACCCAGGGTAAATTAGAGACGTCACACACCTGGATTCTACATCACCTTGCGTAAGGCATGAGGTGGAACCGTCACCACTGTGAAGAGGTCCATATGACCAAAAATTAAACTGAGAATCGACGACACTGATGAAGAAAGGTGACGCCCATGAAAGATCGACCGTCCAGTTCACAGTGCTCATGTCATTAATCGTAATGTTACGTGGTGGGTGAAGTGTAGGCGCTATAGTCAGGGTATATGGAGGAGTGCCGTTTTTTGGTGTAATTGCAATATCAGTGCACTGTGACTGATGTGTGAGCGGACTTGAACGATTAATTGGCAATGTACCGCTCACCTGATCTATCCAGCCGTACTGAGATAGCGGGCCATCTTGCACCTGCGCATCAATTTCTAAAGGTCCGAGGGGGAAGGAGGCGTTTGAACATGACGGGGTATCAGTGGTGGTATTGGTGATCATCGTGTAGATCTCTTGACATCCCCCCGTGTAACCGTTCTTGTCGAACATACAGACTTGATACTGTACAGATAATGTCAGGAAAAAATGAGGTGTACGGTTGATCGTCCTTACTAGTGTTCCAGGCCCGAAAGGCACTTCCCAGTCCTACATTTGATAAAGGTGGAACGCTCAACAGAAATATATCAAGGGCCGATGCAAGGACTCACAAAAGTCGTACCGCTGCCCGCTGGGATGATAAACGGAAACACGAAGGCACTACCACAGAGTAAACATGCGCGACAATCGCAAGAAGCGTATCCCTTACGAAGTGTATATTTGAAGGAAGTACGGGGCAGAAGGACTTGGGCTGCGAACGGCTCACGTATCAGTTGCGCAATAATATAGAAGACTGATGATAAAGCGCACCCAGTAGATGCTGCCGTCCGCTGCCATTCGACATTTATCGTCTCGCATTGAGCTGAATCGATATACTGAATTCAAGCCTATTTCTCAGAAGATGCAGAGGCTTACCCGTCACTGGAACTGCTATTGCTTCTGACGATGGGGTATAGTCAAAGTAGAACGACTATCAAGCGTTAGAACACGTCCAATTCAAAGAGGTAACAGAAGTGAAACCTCACCTGATCCATGTAATTCGATGCCGCCCGAACCGCCCGGCAGAGCGCCACGACGAGCCACAACAGCAAAGATGGCCTGAAGGGGTATACTTCGCGAAGAACCATGGTCGAAAATTTTTGGGCGACGAGGGTGAAGTATAAGTAGCAATCTGAGGGGAAACTGTCAACATCTTCATGTCTCAATACTGTATAGCACAGCTTACACCAGGCACTGGCGATCCACGTGGAGTGAAAATCCTGTCCAAGCGGTTTTCCCCTTAACGTCGACTTCACGGTACCTACAGTGCTAGGGAGGCAAGTCGGGGAGAGAGTCGTTGGTCCTAAGGGAACTTTGAAGCAAGACGTAAAGGTCGAGGAACCGTTTGAACCGTTTTCGATGTTGGCCCTCTCGCCTTCAGGGTCGACGGCACTACCCGTTTGTAGTATATTAATACTTAAAAATCATACTTAAGTATCTCCACAAAGAGTGGAAAGAAATTATGATATGGCCCGTTGAGTCCGAGCAGCCCGAACGCTCATATGAAATTATGAACATCCATGATGATCAAACGAAAAGAGCGGAATGAGAATGGGGTCTTCACTCGAAGATACTGATATTTAGTGGCGCTCATCAAGTCTGGTGCAGCCATAGTGACGGCAGGGATGTTTCATCTGCTTGTTTGCGCTGACCGGAAGCTCGGAAAAGCGGAAGAGCCTTGTAATTCGTAATTGCCGATCGGTACCGGGCCAAAGCATCCGATCAACTCCGACTCTTATGAACCTTACGTTCAACCTTGAAGCTCACTTCCTATCCATTTCATTCTACGTCTTTACTTTACTATTACTGTATTACCGTATAATTTTTGAAATGCAAGTATAAAGCAAAGAACTTTGAAAAGGCTCGGATATACTTTCTGCTCGGACTAGCATACTAACGTGCTGCTACTTCCATAGCGGATCTTTTTCTGAGGCTAAAGGGAGCTTCATATCGCATAAAGGAACTTCTAAGTTGAAAAATAAGATTTTACATTTGAATGCTAGCCCTGTCTAATTTGGTAACCTTCACTAGAACGACTAGGGAATGACCATTGATTCGACATGATTTTCACAATTTTGGAGTAGATGATATGCCTACGATGGTCTTGTTGTCGAAGGGCACAAGACGTTCAATGTCCCTTTCCCGGGTCTCGAGGAGATTGCTGATGGCATCTGGTCTTTGAATCTGCCAGCGCAGCCATCCCTCCTGCAAACAAATATCGAGCCACAGAAGAAAGACAGAAAATGAGGCCGGCGTAGAAATTGTCTGATGACCGGTCAGGAAACTGTGTTTGTGGGCGGCAAGTAACCGTCATGATCGTTCTGTCAAACCACTGATCGGAAATCACTGTCTTCAGGTTTTTGAAGTCCACCAAGACCCGTCCTTTTGCGTACCGGACAAATCTCGTAATGGTAAGCAGAGCAGCAGTAGAACGTAGTAGAGGGCTTCGATGTCAGGGCGATACAGATAGTCAACGTCTGACTAACCCAGAAAGTCATGAATCATGTAAGGCAGGGTATCCTTATGCCGGAGAGATGAACTCGAGACAACCGAGGAGTACGAATCAAAGTTATGACTGTAACTTTGATCATTGAGGACACCACAGATTTTTCCGTCTCTCCTTTGACACATCAGATTAGCCAAGCTGGTGTCATGATGAAGGATTCCTGAGCGATCAAAGAGGTGATGCTTGTGGCCTGTGCAATATCCTTTGCTTCCGTGAGATTCGAAGCGGTCAGGCACAACGACACGAAGCCCATTCCAAAAACCCGCGTCTCTGAAAGTCGTCATTGGCATGAAATCTTGATCGAACTCGAGATCCTGGACATAAAGAGTCGCGGAAAGATGACCTTGCCAGTACTCAGTCACTGAGGCGAGATCGCCAGTCTCTTTGTTCCTCGTGACATTACATAGTCAATTTCTCCTCTCATCCCTGAAAGATGCCTTTCCAGCTGGTGGTGACGGAGAATTTGTCCCCAAAGCGTCAAAAGACCCGTAGGCGGGCCCCGTGACGGGAGTTTTGCTGGGAAAATCCAGAGACAGTGGCAGTGAACACTGAAAATGTGTTTGTGGCGGAGTGATCCGATTTGGCATTCAAAGCTTTCGAAAACCCTGATATGTATCGTGTTAGATAAAGATACATGTAATTTTAGACAGTAGTGATCAACTAAAACGATATTGAAAAAAAATAAATTGTGATGCATCAGTAAGTAGTTGATGGTTGTGGTCCCAAGATCGCTTACACATACACGAAGCAGGAGACCTGAGGTTCCTGAGTTGACTCCAGAAAGAGAATACTTATGAAACATGTCGAATGAAATAAGCTGGCTGTCCCCCAAACAAGGATGACCAGTCCGGGAGGGTGGAGGGGAGTTCGAGAAACACTTGGTTAAAGCACGTGGCTTGAGAATAGGTAGCCTCGTAGACAGGCAGCGATACAGACCTGTTGATGGGAGAGATGGACGGGAAAATAGGCGAGAATTACGTTTCCAATGTCCATATATGTATTGCTCGAACCTATGTCATAGCATACCATAAGTGACTATTGAACGCTCCAGACTTTTCTGCCGAGATTTTCCATATCCCGCTTCCGGCACGCAGTTTCTTGAAGCCGGACCAACTTTTTTGTCGTTTCTCTATCAGATTCCTCCGCTGACTCGTAGAGATTTTGTGGAGCATTGCTGATTTGCTGCTGTAACCAGAGTCATCGTCGAGGCCCATGTCCCCCCAGCTCGTCTGGTTAATCACAGGTACATTATTCTATGAGTCATTCGGCGGGAATACCAATCTCACGCTTTTCAAGGAACCACTTCAGGCCTCGGTCGACGGCTCGTAGCATCTGTTTTGGCTCGAGGTGACCGTGTGGTAGCCACCGCACGCTCTCTAGCAAAATTACAAGCCCTTCACCCATCCGGAGACTCTGGAAATCTCCATCTCGTTCAGTTAGACGTTACCGCAGGTTTTGACGCCATCAAAACTGCAGTCGACGACGCCGTTTCGAGATGGGGAAAGATTGATGTGCTTGTAAACAATGCTGGCACCGGATGCCTTGGACTCCTAGAGGAGAGTGGGTGAGTGATAATATAACGAAGCTTCCGCTTGCTTATGGTTGAATAAGAACGAAAATGCTGAGAGAGCAGTTTGAAACAAACGTTTTTGCTGTTGTTGATGTCACCAATGCCGTCCTCCCTTATATGAGGGCGCAAAAGCAAGGAACGATAGTCGTTATCGGCAGTCGCTCCGTATGGAGGGCAGATACTGCGGTTGGTAACAATCATTCGTGTCGTTGAGCATGATTTGACTGACATTTAGGGGATCGGAACGTACGCAGCATCAAAAGCAGCTATTCATGGCAAACCCTCTCTGTCTGTCTTGTAATTTGCTTATACTTATCATTCCCCTCGAACTATCTCTAGCTATAACCGAATCCCTCAGCTCCGAATTAGCCCCATTCAACGTCCGTGTGCTCCTCGTCGCACCAGGCGCCTTCCGCACCGAAGGGATGTATTCGATCCCCTTCAACGTTAAGAACCCCATTTCGGACTACGATGATATTCGCACCTCCGCTATCGCACGCTTCGGTTCCGTTCCGGGGACGGAACCCGGCGACCCTGTGAAAGCGATGGAAACACTGGTCGATACGGTAAGAGGCGAGGGTTCAGCAGAAGGAAAGGCTTGGCCTACTTGGTTATTGTTGGGCCACGATGCGGAGAAGGACTTGCGGACCAAGTGGGATAAGTTGAGGACTACGTTGGAGGAATGGGGAAGTGTTGTTCGGGGTGTCTGGTTTTGAGGCATCCTCCCCGCCATGTTGTCGAATGCCTCCAACTCCTGTCGGACGATCTCAGTAAACGTGTACGGAACTTAACCACAAGTGAAAATGCGAATCAGAAGTATATCGATATCGACCTAGATGAGAGCACCAAGACAAAAGCAGCATCCAGATATCGAGAGAGCCGGTAGCACCACTAATAAGAACGTTCGAAGGTCGATATAGAGTGCGGCCCGGTCCGGGCACATATGATTCCGAGTCCCCTCCACTGTTTGCACAGACCGTATCCTTCGTTTCCCAGTATTCCACGCAATGTCCGATACAGCACCTCCAAAATGGCGCGTCGTCGTGGGCTGCGATGTGAGTCTGCCTCTGCCTTGTTCTGTACAAGTCTAAGCTTGCGACAGGATGCTGGTGTCCAATACAAGAACGCGCTGAAAGCCGACCTGGAGAAGGATCCTCGAGTCTCAGAGGTCATCGACGTCGGCGTTGTCGATTCGAATGAGAAGACAGCGTACCCCCACGTCGCTGTCACAGCCGCAAAGAAGATTGTCGCAGGCGAGGCTGACCGTGGGCTGTTGATCTGTGGTACTGGTCTAGGTGTGTAGCAGGCGTGTCTGATAGGGCGACTCGACGAGCTAACAAGACAATTGCAAACAGGTGTCGCCATTTCCGCCAACAAAGTCCCTGGTATTCGTGCCGTCACGGCTCACGACAGCTTTTCGGTGGAACGGGGTGTTCTGAGCAACAACGCTCAAGTTCTTTGCATGGGCCAGCGCGTCATTGGTATTGAGCTCGCCCGTCGCCTCGCCAAGGAATGGCTGGGCTACGTTTTTGACGCCAATTCCGCTTCGGCCGCAAAAGTCGATGTAATTTCTCAATACGAGGCCGTCCCCGGTGCGTGTTCATGAAAGAGAGAGGATGACATTTACGCATAGATGACACGCATACAACCAATCATAGTAATAGACAATGTATCAACAGAATCACCTTTACCGTGGCGTCAATCATACGTACAATTAAACATGTATTTCCGCTCCTGATGTACTTATATCGACCATTTCCCCAGGCCATTATATTGCCGTTGCGCACACGATTCAGGGTTCTATCTCTGTCCGTCCTGTCTTTCAGTTTTACCTCAGATATGCCAACCCCACCATCGATTTTCAAAGCAGCATTATGTGAACTCGGCTAGGGAAGGGCCTACCACACGATAATCCATCGGAATTATCGTCCCTTTGTGCCACTCAACATCCGTGTGCTCGTCGTGTTACCGGGCGCCTTCTGCACCGAAAGGATGCATTTGATCCCCCTCAACGTTAAGAGCACCATCTCGGACTATAGCGACATTCGCGCCTCTTCTATTACGCGCTTTGGTTCTGTTCCGGGGAATAAACCCAACGACTGCGTCGACTATCATTGATTTCGGAATCCTTCTTGATTGCATTGCAGGTCCCTTCCATGTCGTTTTTGCAACCATGGACGAGAGAATCGTAGTTTCATGTATAACCTGGCCTTCTCTCTACCAATACCCCGTTCTCACGCTCGCATAGCATACGTTCCACAAGGCATCATCATTGTAATATCTATGCAAAGACCGCTGGCGAGTACACATGTGCTAGAGGTGTCGTTTTGGCTACATGGGAAGTGGGTTCAATTAGTTTCTGTCATTTGGAAGTTGATGTCCTTACCGAACAAAATAACTTGGGAGGTTGTCTTGTTCTGTACTAGGCCGCCGTTTTACTTAGCAGAGCCTGAAAAAGCAGATACATTATTACAACTCAAGCATAACTATTACAAAGGATATCTTACCTTGGTTGATAAGGACTAGATTATTATCGATAACATATTTCGCAAGCTCCGCAGCGTCAAGCGAATTATGAACCTAGCATGGCAGTTAATGAAACCAGAAGACATCAGAAACACACAGCAACACACTTTGTCCATGACACCTCCCCACAGGTGTTCATCATGGGTAAGTGCAACAGTTACATCAGGGTGCTAGTGAGTTTGTATGAGGAAGGTGAACTGAAGTATGCTCTGACGGAGGCAATAGCTTACAGTTTCGAATATGTAGTCATTTATCAATGCGGCCAGATTGAAAACCTGTGAAATAAGATTAATTACATTTCCACGGCACTGAAGGATAATCACCGTTGAGCTCGGTCCACCTTTTGGGTCCAAATTCTGCCTACGAGATATTGCGCAAACAAGGATAGGGCGTGAACTCGAGTGTATGGCTTGCGCGTGATTGCTCGTCGGTGTTTGTCCTTTTTCATCTACCTGACCTTCTCTTATGATTCAAATATTCACCGGTGGAAGCAAGTTTGTCTCTGTCAAAGCTTTGAAAGGATACGCGACTGAATCGTCAATCGTGGCATCTCGCATGAGCTCAGAGTTCTCCGATAACTTGCTAGCATGCAGACACCTACTGCCTGGCCTTCTCGATGCCTCAACCTACTCGACCACGCCTGGAAAAGTGTCCATTGACTGCGACCACTTGTGCATCGTTACTGACTTGACAGGCGGAGATGTAAGATCCCTGGTGAGAGGTCCCGAAAACCCTATCTTCCTCTTTCGTCGGCGAAACACGTTCTTCGTCATGTGTTGCCAGGCCTAGCGCAGATTCACAGCTTAGGTGTCGCGCATACTGATCTGAAGCCCGACAACATCATGTTTGATGTAGATCCCAGCTTGGACATCCCATCTTTGTTGGCACGCCCCCCCCCTCGTCTTAATATTCGAGAGCAAGCATGGCAGGGCACCATGCAAACTTCCGTTTCCCAGCTCTCTCGATGACCTCCTTACGAGGAATTTCTTCATTGCTAACTTTGGGAGCGGTGTGTACGCCTTCTCTTCATGTTGGTGCCTTTATTAAGTAATATTTTGCTGATAGCCCAGATCGTAGAACCGGACGACAGGACAACGGACGGCATAACTCCTTAAAAAGTCGACATTTGGACCTTCGGTTGCCTCGCACGCTGCCATTTATTCTGCTTTCTATGCCAGGCAATTGATCAAAGTTATTCCCCCCAGGTATTCGAACTTATCACTGGCCAAAACCTTTTCGAATACGTGCCTTACCCGGATCGTGGTCTCGACGCTGCTGCAGGACACTTGTGGCAGATGATATGCTTCACGGGTGAGGATTTTCAGCCTAAGCAGGTTAAATGGAGCCAACGGATGATTCAATATTTCGAGCGAACGACTTGTGTTCTGCCATCTTTTCTCAGAAGAGATTTTGCTCTACACCATTTACATTCAGGTTATCTCAAACAAGATCCGCCTACATTCTGGAACCCGCTCGAGAAATCATTGAGGAACTACAAGGTCGTCGACAAGGAAGATGTGCTGATTACAGCAGCCTTCATGCGGAGATGTTTGGTTTGGACCCGGATGATAGGCCATCGGCGGAACAACTACTTGATGATCCGTTTTGGGAAGAGAAGAGTATTTGAGAGGAACCTTTACGCTCGTAGGTGAAGGTGCAGCCCTGTTGAAATTTACTTCTTACATCTGAAAATATCAAATATCCTCTCTCTGTGTCTGACCAACGAAGCGCAATACTTTGGGATGGGAGGCTCAAGTATTCATTCCCTCTGATGTGTTCAGAGGGCGTACAACACCTCTTGCATTACTTGCCACTGCTCGCAGCTAAGCCATCATGGACGAAGTCGACTTAGGAACAGTGAGCAGAATAAAAACTCCATCCTTCCTCAGCCAAAGATAGAATGTAAACATTGACATGTTTCATTCATTCTTGGGTTTGCTATATCAATGCTTCCCCTTGCGCTCCTTTCGCTTCCTTCCAATTAATGAACCCAGCGACCTCCCCAGGCCTTTCTTTGCAGTTTCCTCAGTACGGACCTTCTTGGCTGGCCGCCCTTGCTCGGATGGCAGCTCTTCTGCATCAATTTTCGTCTTCTTCTTTTTATCCTTCTTCTCCTTATCGGGATGCTACACATGCACTCAGAACGAGACGATATCAGACGAAAGAAAGCACTTACACTAGCCCGCTCGCGTTGCTGGATACTTCTCCTCTGAACGACTTGCACATTCTCAATTGAGAATTCTACGATGAGCGTTCCCTTGACTGCAGGACCAGCCTTCTCCTGCTCGTCCTGCAACCGCTTCAATCTCGCGTCATCCTTCTCTTTACCCTTCCCCTTTTCGGCCTTGACGAGATCCTTCAGCTCTTCCTTGTACCACTCTTGCAAAAGCTTCCCAATATTAGGGTTATTGTTTGCCCAGCGCAAGACCCGTAAAGAGTCGGCATGTGTATGCATCTCCACGAAGCCATACCCCTTGCTCCGGCCCTTCCCAGTGACTTGATCCACTCGCTCGTGCTGGCGGACGACCTTGGCTTGCTTAACACGACTATCAGGTTTCTTCTTTTTCTTCCTTTCGTCATCATCGTCCAACTGGCCCTTCCGATCCACTTCAACGGCAAGTTCATCGGCCGTGAGCCCATTCCTCTCACCCTTTTTGACGTCACTCTCAAATTCCCGTGCAGCGTAGAGGGCAAGCCGTTTCAAGACCCGCTCGGAGACAAAGATGGGTATCTGTCGTATGCTGAGCCGTGTCTTTGAGACGTACAGTGAGGGGTTGGAGTTGAGAAGGGCCTTGCGAGCACCGAAGGAGGCTGTACGTCGTTCTAGCTCCGTCTGAGCCATTACTTGGGCAGCAGGCGAGTTCGGCAAAATGACTAGAGAGAATTTCAATTTCAGTATTTGTAATATATCTCACTCAGGGAAAAGAACACCTACCGCCCTCACGCAAAAGATACATATTGCGTTTGTCCGCTTTTTCGCGTTTTCGCTCACCCTCTTCTTTGAGTTTGCCAGCTTCGTCGCGGGTTACGGCTCTCACGACGTCCAAGGTACGGCCGTGAAGAACGAGGCTTTGTGCCAACGACGAAGATGGATCCGGGGTGAGAATGGATGGCATGCTGAACGGATTCTTCTTCACCGCCGGTTCAGCACCTGTGGTCTCCGCCTTCAGAAGGTCGCTCTGTTCTACCACATTGTCTGCATCATCTTTATTCCAGAAACATGCAAATCCAGTACCACGAGATCGCCCTGTCGATCCATCCAAAGTGATCCGAGCGTACCGTAGGGCTCCAAATGCGCGGAATCTAGGAGATAAGAGTAAATAAGAAGGTAATTCGTTGCAATAGGTAACCGCACAATGTTCGTAGTTCGTCCTCAGTCGCAGTAAATGGTACGTTTCGAATGAAAAGTGTTGTCCCGGTTTCCGGAGGAGGGAGTTGAGGTTTCACAGGCTCCTCGTCATGCTCACCCTCCTCTTCAGAAGAGTCATCTGCGTCGTCATCCGTGCCATCATGGACACCGAGCTGTTCCTCTTCGTCGCTATCCTCATCCGTGTCATCTCTACTCGACGTATCTTTCATCTCAACATCGTCGTCTTCTTCCATTCGTGTCTTCTCTTCCTCCCACTTGTCCTTACTCAGAGCCCAATCCACAGCAATTGTCCGTTCCGAAGACTTTTCCGCGTCCTGTGGTTCATCGTTGTCATCGTCGCCATTCGCACCTTCACCTTGTTGCATCTTCTTCTCCAGTCTCCGTTGCTTTTTCTTCTTCTGCTTATCCAACACCATTCCTTCCGCCATCCCAGCGCGTATTACCTTCCCGTTACACGACTCCATGGCTTTTTCGGCGTCTTGCTTACTGAGCATCCAGACGAATGCAAAGCCACGGGATCGGCCACTATCTTTGTTCTTGGGAATATGTATTGAATGTATCGGGCCATGTGGAAGGAAAAGAGCGCGCAAATCTTGCTCGGTAATGTTGAAAGGGGTATTGCGAATGATAAGCCTACTAGAATGATTCGGCGCAGCGGTCTTTGTATCTGCCTTGGATGCCTTTGCCAGGCTGTCTAGACGTTTTTTCAGCGCTACGGAAAGGAGAGAACCCTTGTAAACATGTGCATGGAGTTTGTCGACAGCTTCATGCGCTGCCGCAGGAGTGGAGAAAAGTACATGCGCTATATCCAAGGTGAGTAAACGGGATAGCAGTAACATAAAAGATAAACGCACCTGCGCCCTCATCTACCGGCCATTCTACGCTTTCTGCACCCTTGTATTTTCGAAACTTTTTCCATAACAAAGCTTTGGAATCTACTGATGAAGGCAGTCCAGTTACTATGATGGTGCGTATCGCCAGGGGATCTTGGGGTGCCCGTGGTCGAGGAATGGGTATCTGCTTGGGTTTTGATTCCACCTTTGCCGCCTTTTCGGTCTTGCCTTTGGGCTGAAGAAAATTGTTATAGAAGTTGTACTTAGATACACGAGGTCGTGACACACTTTATTCTCTGGCCATTGGACCCGTAGATTTCTTCCAACGAGAGCAAGGCCATCAGCTGAAATTTTGTCGAATGCAGCCTGTGCATCTTCTTTGATAGCAAAAGAGACGTATCCCACACCCTTAGAAACACCCGTTCCTGCTTCCTTTACCACGAAGGCTGAGCGAACTGGTGCGATATCGGAAAAGAGAGTCTGCAAATCGACAGAGGTCGCGGTGTAGGGAAGATTGGAAACAAAGAGTGTTGACCTAGTCCCAGATATCAGTACAATGCTGTTCCTGGGAGTCCGCGGAACCATACCCATGCCCAACAGGCTCCTCGTCACGCTCCTTCCGTTTGCCAAGCGTCGACATTGGTCAGGTATTGGAAGAAAAAATATATTATTTGGCTGCCCTTCGGTCGTGTTTGGCAAAGCGCGCTGCTGACTGAATAGTAGTTTGTAATGTAAAACACGGTCACGCAAATCTTTCTTAATTACCACCATTTGGTTCAGCATGTCGTCGGAAAGTCTACGAGAAGAAGGAAAGGAGTATTTTAGGCAGGAAAATTATGCCCTGTCGAAAGCAAAGTTCACCGACGCCCTCAAAGTTGACGGAGAAAACGCCATCCTGTACGCTAACCGTTCAGCATGTAACTATTATTTATGCCAGTACGTCGTCGTTCATATATACTTTCTGATGCTGATATTACTGAACAGGTATGAAGATGCGATCACCGATGCTCGAAAAGTAATCTTATAGATGGTCGCAATTCGCTCATAGCTTATTTCGGATATTTAGGCGACCACGATTGACTCAACATACATCAAGGGGTGGCATCGTCTAGCGACCGCCTGCGAGGTCAGTACCAGTTGTTGTTCTCTTCCATAGGAGCAGGTTTATAATATACGTTAGGCTGTTGACGACCACGGCGACAGTATCGAAGCATGGGAGAAAGCCTTGGAACTTCTTCCTGACCCGTCATCCTTGACGGTCGTGCAGCAACAGCAGAAGGCTCGATGTGAAGACGATATTAACACTGCAGCATTAAGGGTTCTTGACCCTCAACATTTGTAAGATCGCTTCGACTTTACCTCGGTTCATCTTGCCCTAATGCACAATCTAGATCTCTGGAGACAGCTATTGCCATTGCGAACGCACACGGCATTAGCATTCCTCCTCCTCATACTCATTCTCACCTTCCTGAAATCAGAAAGGCGTATCAGCGACATCGAAAAGCAGGAAAAGATCCACCTATGCATTTTCTGGTGATTCCCGAATCAGCCAAGCAGTCCATTCGCCAAGTGACCATACAAAGAGACGACCGTTCGCAAGCTAGAATCGCCAAGTTGATTGGTTGCCGGCTTACGGGTAGTGCGCTACTTCACTCGGAAGATCAAGTCGCATATGTGCGTCTGGGATATTCTGTTGCGTAAGGAAAATTGGCGTCATGGTTGAAACTACAGAAAATCGGAAAGCCAAATGGCGTTGGCGTTGGTAGGTTACACAGAAGCTTTGAAATCTTTATGGATGACATGGCACTGAGTAAACGCCGGCGCAACGAGAGGGCAAATGCCCTTTTACATGCGACTTCAAGGCAGCCACTACATGGCACCATTCTTTTGATGAAAACCGTGTTCATCAAAAGCAGCGCTGATATGTTTGGGCGAAGTACTGATATCATCGGATGGGAACATGTCGACGAGTCGTATTTGAGGAGCCAGGAGTGGCGGGATCTGAGAATGGAGTGGATTGGCTTGGTTGGTCCTTAGGAATTCACATGTTTCAGAGAGAAAAAAATCATGTATATGTACGCAATGAAGGGTATGTCGTTGTTTAAACTAATTATTCTTGGTATGAATTCGAATTTCCGGGCCGATGCGGAACACGTTCTTAACGTTCAACTACCACCATCCCCGACGTCGTAAATTTTAAACCTGTCAGCTAGGTGTGTTATGTCCTTCCTTCAAGTCTCCAGACGTTTTTCAACAAAATATACCGAAAAATCGAATTCAATGCTGGGCACAATGCCACCACACCTTTGCTATATTTTCTTGCAGTCGCCTCAGCCGATATCGCGTTTCCCATCGCGGCTTATGGTCCCTATTCAACGTGCTCTTCAGCTCAAAGTGACGAAATGGGGTGCATTAGTCAATTGGGCATATTACGGCAGTCCTGTGAGCAAAAACTTTGACGAAGTATCAGCCAAGGCTTTTTTTGCCAACGGAAGGACGCTGGATATCTCGCGTTTGACCATGTCAAACTTGGATATGGTGGAGGAGCAGATGAGAGACTGTCTGTCCGGAAATGGTGCAAGTTCATTCGATGGCGCGGTTCATCTATACGTCTGCACCCATGGGGCGAGGGATTGTCGATGTGGGTCCGTAGGAAAGGATGTCGCGGAGGCCATTCGGCGAGAAATTTCTGCTCGCACTGAAGCTGCTCCGAGAGGCCTTGCGAGTCGTTTCATGATTGCGGAGGTCGGGCACGTAGGAGGTCATCAGTACGTTCCTTTTCCTGTACATTTTTTTCGTCACTGACAAGAAGTAGATACGCGGCCAATCTTCTCGTGTATCCTCATGGAGAATGGTACGATCTGTTTCCGTTTGTGTTTCAATACTGTATGTAGCTTTGATTGTCAGGTTAGGCTCATTGACACCAGAACATATACCGACAACTGTGGACAAGATCATCGAACTGGCCTCCACGCCTTTCTCAAAAGACAATCTTCCACTCCTTCCTTCGAACTGGAGAGGCCGCATGGGGCTTTCCAATGGGGCACAAAAAGAACTCGTTGACTATTCAAAAATAACTCGAAGTTAAACTACCCAAAAAGAATCCGTTGACTACAACGCTTTACTCAAATTTTCGTGACGAACGACCCAACCGTCTTTCGGAAATCCTGGTGCATCCCCTTCACTTCCATCCCATCCACCTGCCATCATCGC